>NW_008690700.1:0-16042 GCF_000695815.1 Acanthisitta chloris | reverse complement strand
ACCTGGAGACACAGTTCCAGTGTCAAATTAATAGAATTCTACAACACTGATCTCATCCTAAGCAGAAAATTTTGTGCTGGAGGACAGCAGAGATCCCACAAAGCAGACACCCACAACATGCAGACAGCAAACTGGGGCACTCCTCATTTCTGCAGCATTCTTCATTATCAGAGCAGGAAAAAATGCACTCAGTGTTATGCTTCTTGATAAAGCTTACACCATTCCCTTTCTGCATCCATCCACATTAGAATGAGAGTCCTAAATGGCATGTGTTAGTGTTATTTGGTCTGCAGACTTGCCCTAGTCCATGTTCACTCCAGAAGCAATGAACACCCTCTTTACAGTGCACACAGTGGTGCACAGGTCTCTTGGAATTGAGTCCCCATGAGGTTGGCACAGAATAGTATGATATTTTTTGTCATTTCATTTCCCTTACTTTGCTTTTGTGCTGCTCACAATATCCCAAACTCAGCTGCCCAACATTCCTGAATCCTCTTGTGAAAGCGAGGAGGAAACAGCCTCACAGTACTGCAATAACAGGATTTTATTAGAAGGAATTCCATTTTAATCTGCCTATTCTTTGAGCAAGTACATTGTCTGCAAATCTTCTACACCATCTTATTATTCCAAAGGGTTAACATTTTGCTTGTCTTTTGCTTACTGTTTATTCTTGTTTGTCTCCAGGAAGACAGTGAATAAGCATAACATTGCAGCCTTGCTCCCAGGTGCAAAGAAAGGAGTATACCCTACACCCAACCATGGTAACCAGACAGCCTTTAGCTGAGAGAAACACAGTCATAAGAACATTTTTATGCTTAAACAAAAAGCAAGTCACTTGCAGGTTATACTTCAAGGTAAGGCATAAAAAACAGAACCACAAAAATATATGGTAACACTGTAAAAAAAAATATCAAAGAAGAAATTACACTGCAGGAAATCAAGTGTTAAGAAATTAATACATTCCATAGGAGGCTGCTAGCTGAATGCAGACTGCTGGACTGAGCTGTGGAGGGTTGACCCTGGCTGGGCACCAGGCACCCACCAAATCTGCTCTATCACTTCTCTCCTCAGCTGGACAGGGCAGAAAAAACATAACAAGAGACTCACAGGTTGAGATAAGGGCAGGGAGACATCACTCACCAGTTGTGTCACAGGCAAAACACACTCGACTTGGGGAAATCAACTGATCTTATTACTAACAAAATCAGAGTAGGATAATGAAAACTAAACTTAAAAACACTTTCGCCCCACACTTCTCCCTTCTTCAGAGTCTTAACTTTATTCCCAACTCTCTCCCTCCTCCCCACACTGGTGGCACAGTGGGCTGGAGTCAGTTCATCACACGGAGTTTCTGCCACTCCTTCCTCCACACTCTTTTCCTGCTCCAGCATGGGATTCCTCCCTTGGGAGACAGTCCTCCATGAACTTCTTCAACATGAGTCCTTCCCACAGGCTGCAGTTCTTCATGAACTGCTCCAGTGTGGGTCCCTTCCATGGGGTGCAGTCCTTCAGGAACAGACTGCTCCGGTGTGGGTGATCCCCCCCAAGTCACAAGTCCTGACAGCAAACCTGCTCCTCTCTCCACGGGCGTCCTCATTCTGGCCAGGACAGAATAACTTTTGCAGCAGACAGTGAGGCCACAGGTACTTCCAGGAGCCTGGTCTGGCCTGGGCTTCTCATGGGATCACAGACCCCTTTGCACATGCACCTGCTTGGTGTGGGGCCCTCCCCAGGCTGCAGATGGATCTCTGCTCCACTGTGGACCTCCACGGGCTGCAAGGACACATCCTGCTTCACCATGGTCTTCATCACGGGCTGCAGGGGAATCTCTGCTCTGCACCTGGAGCACCTCCTCCTCTGACCCCGGGGTCTGCAGAGCTGGTGTTCTCACACATTCTCACTACTCTCTCCTGCAGCACTTCTGCAGTTTTCCCAACCTCTTCTTAACTACATTAGAGCAGACACACCACTCATGTCACTCATGGACTTGACCTTTCCCAGCAGCAGGTCCATCCTGGAGCCAGCTGGCATTGCCTTTGTGGGACACGGGGGAAGCTTCTAGCAGCTTCTCTCAGGAGCCACCCTTGTAGCACCTCCCTGCTGCCAAACCCTGACATGCAAAACCAATATAGAATCATAGAATCATCAAGACTGGAGGAGACATCTAAGATCACTGAGTCCAACCATTAGCCTGTCACTGCTGGAACCCCTAAACCAGATCCTCCAGCACCAGATCCAGACACCTCTTCAACACTTCCAGGGATGGTGACTCCAACACCTCCCTGGGCAATATCCCAGTGCCTGAACACCCTAACAGAGAAAACATTTCTCCTGACATCTAATCTGAATCTCCCTTGTTGCAGCTTATGACCATTCCCTCTACTCCTCTCCCTGCAGCCACGGCAGAAGATACTTTGGTACTTTTAAAAAAATCCAGAAAATACTTGTACCAAAAGGGGAATATAGTGAAAAAAAATCTACGTGAAGTTGAATGTTTACTGTGAAAGTAGGATTTTCACTATTAGACAAAGATGTATTATTAACAACTCACAAGGAACAGGTTGCGTCAAATTAAGCGCACACAGACTCCCACTGTTTTACTTGTCAGACTAATCTTCCTGACTCCATTAACCACACAGAGATCATAAACAAGGAAAAAGGAGTCTACTCGCTTATCTTGACATTTTTAGCATGTGTTCTCCATATTCTTCTTACTTAATATACTCAAATTTGGAACCCGTGTAGGGGTAACATTTAATTCAAGAGTAAGGCACTTCAAGTGAGACTCAAATATTGGGTTCAATTCCACTTAACACCGACTGGATGATGGGATGGTGCTCCCTCACCAAGTCTGCAAATGACACCCAAGTGGAAGATGTGACTGATTGACCAGAGGGTTGTGCTGCCTTTCAGAGGGAGAAGAGCATCAAGAACCTACACACAGTTCAACACAGGGAAGTGCCAAGTCCTGCACCTGGAATAACCCCATGCAGCAGTACAAGCTGGAGGCCAAACAGATGGAAAGCCACTTTGGAAAACAAGACCTTCCAGTTCCAGCAGACACCAAGCTGACCATGAGCCAGCAATGAGACCTTGCTGCAGGGAAACTCAGCAGCCTCCTGGGCTGTATCAGGAGGAGGAGGGTTGAGGGGATCCTCCCCCTCCACTCATCACTGGTGTGGCCACATATGGAGCACTGTGTGCTCTTCTGGGCTACCCAGTACAACAGAGACAGACATACTGGGCAGTTCTACAAAGCACCACAAGGATGATTAAGGGACTGCAGGACCTCACATGTCAGGAAAGGCTGAGAAAGCTGGGACTGTTCGGCCTGGAGAAGACAAAGGGAGATCTCATGAATGTACATAAATAGCTGAAGGGAAGGTGTAGAGAACATGGACCAAGACTCTTCTTAGTGGTATCCACTGAGGCATGGATTTCATGGGAAGCTTCCAAGTAGGCTAAAGGAGCTCACTGGGAATTTTTCCAGAACACTCGCCTGGAAGCATAAAAACAGTTTAGAGGAGACCTGAGTCTGCTCAAAACCAAAAAAAGGAGTGTACCAGAGATGGAAAAGCAGACAAACACCCATTAAGAACTACAAGGGCATTGCCAGAGCATGTAGAGATGCAGTTCAAAAAGCAAAAGCTCATCTCAAACTGAAATTGGCCAGAGATGTAAAAAACTAAAAAGAAAGGGTTCTTCAAATACATAAACAAAGCAGAAATGGAAGGAAGTGAAACATATGGTCTTGACATTAATATACACTCAGCTTCAAATCTTCTGTACATAGTCTGCATCATAAGTTTAAAGGTAGAATAATGTGACCATGCTCATGCTCCTTGCTTGAGCATCAGCAGCAAGCATTCTAACAAAACAATGCTAAACTGCTAGAGAACACCATGTTTTCAGAGTCTGGGAAAATAAAAATACATTAGCTAATGTCAAACCAAAAAATTTCCAGGGCCAGGCAAGGCCTTTCTTTGCAATGGAGCTGTGCAGCAGCTGTAACATATCAATGACACAGAAATGCATGTGGCCATCTGGTGCTAAAAGATACCCATTGGGTCCTCAGTAAACCTTCCTTGAATTGCCCTTCCCTGCTGAAAGAGCAAGTAGCAGGAACAGGTGTTATTAAACAAGTACCAGACAAACCACAGCTAATAAAAAAACCTCTTTTGGAGAAAGCTGGACTATTAAGGCATGATTAACAGCCAATCAGGTAACATATAACAACCTGCCCAAAGGTTACCAAAGCAAACAGACCTGTTACAGATGACAATGGAAAGCACATTCATGGATATGTCCACAGGGAAGAGCTCAACTTAACTGGAACTTTGAATGAGAAGGTGACAAACAGTGACACTCATGTAGGACCCAAAGGTTGATGATGGCATTTACAGGCAACTCTGCTTTGCAGTGATCGGTTTCCTGGCAAACAACAAGTGATACAAACATTTATATGTACTACCACACTATATTTACAAAGCACCTCACACTTGCCTCCTACAGCTTGCAATCAAAGTGAGACAACAGAATCACATGACAGGACAATTCAAGAAAGGGAAAGCACAAGAATTATGAAAAACAACAAAAAGAAAGCAAATACTAGTTAGGAAATTCATAGAATTTTAGGGGTTGGAATGGACCTTACAGATCATCCGGTCCCAACCCCTGCCCTGGGCAGGGACACCTCCTCACTAGATCAGGTTGCTCAAGGCTCATCCAACCTGGCCGTGAACACCACCAGGGTTGGGGCAGCCACAGCCTCCCTGGGCAACCTGGGACAGTGTCTCACCACCCTCACAGCAAAAATCTTCTTTCAATTACCTAGCCTAAACTTCCCCTCCTTCAATCTGAACCCATTACCCCTTGCTCTATCACTGCAGTTCTTAACAAAGAATCCCTTTCAGGTACAAGATCCTTACTAAAAGGTAGAAGAGACTGAGTGACTTACTATGCACATATATAGTAAGTAGCAGATACCAGAAGCAGGTACTTCCAGTTCCTGTGAAGAAAGCACTGGAGAGCTTTGGTATCCAACAGCACCACTGGGTGAGGAACCATCAGACAGTTGGGTGGACATTACTCAACCATCTTGAACGAAGCAATACCAACAACCAAGGAGATTATTATGTATTTCAGCCTCCAAAGAATACCTTTTTTTTCCACCAGCAGTAATTATTCCTCAAACATGTTTTCCCAGATTTTCTCAAGGTGGCACATGCTGCATCATCACTCAGTCTGATGTTTATGCACTTTACTTACAGCATAAGGTTATATCTGGAGTTTCGCATCAAAATAATAGACCTGAACATGAGCTATAACTCAATTCAGACACAAAAGAACAATCTCAAAAGTTAACTTTGAATAGAACATCACTACCCATGTCTTCCAATGACTGGCTTGCTTGTAAAGTACACAACAGCTGAAAGATATTCCTTTAGGAATGAACCCAAGAAGACATCAAAGACTGCCTTTTTTCCCCTGCAGCTGTCAGGTATTTTCTGCAAGTGATGGCACTAATGTTATGATAACTGAGATTAGCTAGCACCTGAAAAGTGTTATTTTAAAGGTCTCCAATAAATTGTTACTGTAAGATGGTACTATTTTTCTTCCAGAATAACTTACTCAGGGTAAGATCATTATCTTGGCAGTACGGAGACTTGCCTCTGGACCAAACACCCCTTTCCCAGTCCATGCACCTCAGGCTATAAATACTTTAATCATCAGAGATGAGGAAGTTTTAGAATGCAGAGGTCATGAGCTTATAATGGCCTTTACACTACTCAGCATTCAAATGAGGGACTGAATTCCAGAGGGCCTTTTGTCAGCCAGATGAAAAAGCACCTTATGGAATACTATAGGCAACAGAGATGTCTCACAGATTATGAGACAGTTTTACCTTAATTCACTCTCATTTTCAGTAGAAAGAAAAGGACAGTGAGTTACTGTCTGTTTGAAAGATTCTAGGACAAACACAGGGTAACACTGACGTTTGTAATGGTTGAAATTACACCCCCCATTGATGAACTGATGAACAAAATTGGTGTTAAAAGTATAAAAAATATTTTTTTTTGTCCTGGCAAGTGATCAGGTCAAAAACTCTTTACTATTTCAAATCTAAAATCACTCTGATATCACTATCATGCACAAACTATTGCTGAAGGCAGAAGCAATATAATGCAGACAGCAGTTTGAGAGTTAAGAGAACTTGTTTTTACTGAGCAGTGTTTTGCTATTTAGCAACATTTTATAGATATAAACCACTTAATTTTCCAATCTAGGGATAGGACAGCATTATTCATACTATTTTTGCTAACCTTTTGGAAAGGCTTTGTTGCTATTAAAAAAAGAAAAAAGTTAAAATGTTGCTGTCCTCTGTCTCTACCTGTTGGCAAAGACCTCAGAAATCACCTGTGCAACAGAACCAGGAGTCAGGAATGTATTTTTGGAGTCCACTGAAAAAATATGTCACTTTCAATCGAGTAGAAAAAAAGAAACAACATTCCCAAAATACCTCATTTACCTCCTCTCTTTGCACATTATATATTCTACCCAAATCCCAATACTCACTGGAGTGTTCCTCCATGGAACATTTATGTTTGAGCTCAGGAAACTAACAAAATACGCTCAAAGCAAAAAAACCCATAACATTCAGGCTTAGTTCAATTTATTTTCCTTGACATATTGTGATGTGGACTAGCAAAGCATAATGTGCCACTTGAAAAGTACAGATGAAATTTACCTGTTGTTATCCTGATTTTAATAAGAATAAACACTTCTGTAAATACTGCAAAGTAAAAAATGCAAAACATTTGGAATCACAGAGCAATCAGAGTTGGAAGGGATACTTGAGGATCACCTAGCCCAACTCCTGGCCCTGCACAGACATCCCTGACAGTCACACTCTGTGCTGAGAGCATTGGCCAAACACCTCTGGAGCTCTGTCAGCCTTGGGGCTGTGACACTGCCCTGGGAGCTGTTCAGGGCCCAAACACCTCTGGGGAAAGAAGAACCAGTTGCTAATCTCCAGTCTAACCCTGCCCTGACACAACTCCAGCCCATTCCCTGGGTCCTGTCCCTGGGCCCAGAGAGAAGAGGTCAGAGCTGTCCCTGCACTTCCTTCCCTGAGGGAGTTGTATCCAGGGATGAGCTCTGTCCTCAGTCTCCTCCAGCTGAACAGCCCAAGTGCCTCAGTCACTCCTCATGTGGCTTCCCATCAAGGCCCTTCACCATCTCCATTGCCTCCTTTGGACACTCTCCAATAACTTAATATCTTTCTTGTGTTGTGGTGCCCAAACTGCACACAATGTCTAGGTGAGGCTGCCCCAGCCCAGAGCAGAGCAGGACAATCCCCTCCCTCTCCCTCTGGCAATGCCTTTCCTGATGCTCCCCAGGACCGGGTTGGCCACCCTGGCTGCTTGACTCATATTCAACCTGCCTTTGACAAGGACCCCCAGGTCACTTCTTCATTTCATCAGCCCTTTTGTGGTGCCCAAACTGCACACAATGTCTAGGTGAGGCTGCCCCAGCCCAGAGCAGAGCAGGACAATCCCCTCCCTCTCCCTCTGGCAATGCCTTTCCTGATGCTCCCCAGGACCGGGTTGGCCACCCTGGCTGCTTGACTCATATTCAACCTGCCTTTGACAAGGACCCCCAGGTCACTTCTTCATTTCATCAGCCCTTAGTTTGCCCTTCAAACATCAACAGAAGAGACAGTTAAATCACTTAAATTTTGATGCTGCTCATTATTTCAGCAGAACTGGAGAAAAATCAGGTTTAGTTGCAAATGGGAAAGAAGTCAGGGAGTCATTTTCACAAGCTGCAGCAAATCAGTGGAGTCCTAACTATTTAGGAACAACAAAATCTTACTCTTTCTGATGCCTGAGGGTACATGGTACAACCCCCAGAAAACGCCAGAAAGTTCTTTCTGCAATCTCCACAGACAAAATGCAGGAAACAAGTTTACTTATAAATATTCAGAAAAAAATCAGCAATAGGAGCCTACATTAGCAGAAACATAGAGCACAAAACTTTATACCATGAGAGGTGAGTCAAGTCATTTTTCAACTGCAAAAAAGCCATTTAAAATGTGCACCCACAGCCTCTGATCTCATGGCAAGTTCTCTAACTTCAGGCATTTGAAAGAGCATTGAAATATACATTTGAATCCTAGGGATCATTAAACTAGGGGAATACACCAAGAGGGGATTTGCTTTCTTTCTCCAGTGCTCACACCTCTTAGGAAAACTGTTTTTCCTCTGATTTGCAGTGCTGCTCTTTGGAAGTTGACTGATTCTGAGCCAGGGGCTTTGATCCCTACTTTTGCCTTTGCTGAAGACACACCTGCCTTCACCAGTGAGCAAAACTAAACTGCTTCTACTATAAAAGAAGTAAATTGTTTTTTTCCAGTCCCAAAGCAGAGCTACAAGGAGGAATACAGATTTTAATAAATCAGACTAGCACGAAGTATTACCTTTTCCAGCAGTGACATCCATTGCCAGAATTCAAAGTATTTCATGCAGCAAAAGGTTTTGAGGCTTACATCTCTCAGGGTAACCCTTACAATATGAAATAGATGCTGAAGTGCCTGATGAGCACTGTGGCAGGTGCAGAGAGATTTTAAATTAGCAGTGACCTGTCCTGTGTCTTTAGGGCTTTGCATCATGCTAACCCAAGAAGGACCAGCAGCAATGCCCAGTGCAAGTAGAGCATTTAAAGTTTTCAACACGCCTTTGGTTATATCACATGCAGTCACAGATGAACATCAAAACTTTCCATCATCTTAGCTGAGAGTGGATGATGTTTCTGGACACAACCTTGAGCCATGTGCTCTGGGCTGGGCCTGCTGGAATAGGGAGGTTGGACCAGATGACCCACTGTGGTCCCTTCCAGCCTAACTGGTTCTGTGATTCTGTGACCTTCAATCTTACCATACTAGCCGTATTATAAATTTCACTTGATACATGTTTCAGTATTCAAACTAAAATTCCCTTTCAACAGCAAAAGTTAGAAAATCAGGAACAGGAGTAAGTTATTCCAGGAGGTTTTTCTAGGGGTTGGAGGTTTTTAATCTGTTGAAAGTCTTAGATAATTCTTCCTCATAGTTTTTATTAGTTCCAGGGCTTTTTTAGGATAAGGAAATAGCTGTACTCATTTCCAGCAGAATTCTAATTAAAATCTGACAGGATTTACAGAGGACTGTAATAACCAGGATTATTTTTTGCCTGCAAATTTAAAAAGAATCATTTCATATTAAAAGTAATAAGAATACACATTTCTTATGAAGCTCTTTTCATTTAGAGATCTCAAAGATTAGAATGAAATTCAGCATTAGTCTACATCTTAAGAGATGGGAGTTTTAGAGTGTATTCACTGAAGGAATACAGCACATGGAAGAAATAAGTCAAAACTCCTTGTACTATGCACCTCAGACCTTAAGTATCAAGGTTTTCATTTTTCTGATCAGTCTGCACAGTCCTTATTTGTTTACACAGCCAAAGACCAAACTGCAGCATCTGTAAAGTTGCACACTTTACACACTGTCTCTTCCTCACTTATTCTAACACAGTGTGCAGATACCCACCCAAGAACTGAAAAATGCAAGGGGAACAAAAGGTGGACACAAATTTTTTCATTGCTCAGCAGGATCCACCTGCAAACCAGCTTGGTTTTTCTCATGCATGCTTTCTTAGCACCTCAAATTCTTTTTTTTTCAAGAAAAATGTATATTCTGAGGTCAGCTGTAAGGACACTGAATTTGCCTTTGCATTCAGCAGTTTCTGGGAGAAAAGAGTTTTAAATTGAAACAGCTAAAAACTGCTTGTTTTTGCAAAGACACTCTGCCCCCAAACTGAAGTGTCACGGAGCTGCAGTGACCCTGACAATCAAGAAAACAACTGTTTCATCTAGGCAGAATGTTTAGCTGCAAGGCACAGAAAGCTGGATTGGATTCCTATTTTAATAAAACTTGGAGAGGAACTACCAAACAACAGCTACATTTCTGCCTCCTAAAAGGAAACACAATACATCTCATACTTTGAGCTTGAAACTTGTGTCCTGACATGCCATGAAGGAAACACTTGACTCTCATGGCACTGCTCTGGTGAGCTTGGCAGATGTTCAGCCTTTATGAGGAGACTCATGCACAGGTCACTACTGATCAGAGCAGATTTTATAGACAACTAAATAGCCCAGCACACTACAATAAATCTGGTTGTCAGTATCTGTTGTCTGCACAGTGCTTAAAGGAGAAAAGTCTTCATCCAGTGCATTGGATCTGTTGAGCCAGACTAGTCCTTTCCCCGAAGGTGCCAGGATATGAGGCTCTATTTTGGCATGTGGAGCCCAATCATGCCACCTCCTGGTTAGGAGTGGCCACTCTATTCTACACACTGCACAGGTGTTCAGTGCTCGGGAAGTTAGCAATGCATTGGAATTTTCTGCCCAGCTATCCAGGTATTCTACCTTCTCTTGGCACCGACTGCAAATACTATCAAGTCTCCCAATACTTGATTTTAAAATAGGTGCTTTGAGGCATAGAGAGATGAACAGTTACAGTAGGTGTTCCCTGAGTGAATACACCAAGGGCACTAAACATGGCATAAATTTACTAAGAGAATTCTCAGGATAAATAAAAACATACTTCTCCTTCTAAGGAAAACATTCACATTCCCCAAAACAGCACAGTTTGTTGATGAGGCTCTGGCTATCTAGATAAGGCTCAGCAAATGCCTTTGACCTTCCCCAAAATGGTTGGTACTAAATTCTGCTATTTGCACTGAATTGCACCTTAAGCAGCAACACTGATTCAAACAGCACAATTTAAAGAGCAAAAAACCTTTTTTTTCCCCAAGACAAGGGTATCAGAGTCTAACCTTCATGCACTTATATTTTAAGCTCTTTGCAGGACATTTTACTCTGTTTGAAAGCACATGTTTTCTAAGATCACAGATCAAATGGTCCTAAGCTGCTTCAGGTGTCTGAAAAGGAGTTTTAGTATTTTTTTAATCACATTTATCATTTCTTTTTTCTCTCCTCTTAAGCAAACCTGCCTTTTGTGACTAAAAAAGTTAGGGTCAAAAGAAACACTAACAACAGTTGCTTTGCTATAGTCATTCTAATATTTCATAGCATTTTGTTGCCCCTAAATCCAGTTATCACTTGGCACTCATCTGCATCACATTCTGCAAAGCAGAAGCACTTCCTAAGGTTATGAACATGTTATACTGTGTTTTACTATGAGAAAAAAAAAACACCTTTGAAAAATACAAAAAGCAAAACTCAGTTCTAGAACCTGCAGTGGATTGTACCGATTTTCACGATTACAAAGCTATTGGCTACATCAGTCAACATATAATATCTGTATTACAAGGACTCCCTGATAGCACTAATGGCAACAGAAAGATTCCCATTAACTTTAGTGAGCTCTGAACCAGGTCTGCAATGCCCAGCACAGCACTACCTCAGAGGAATCATTAAGTACCTTGTATTCATCTAGAGTTAGCACTGCTGTTACTCCTTTTTATTGAAAAGGCTCCAAATGATCGATCTATAAATCCAGTTTCTAATGAAACCAAGGTATCTAAAACAGGCACTCTAAACCTTAGTGTGTTTCTACCAGTTATTTACACTGCATTTCTTGAGACAGCAAAGCAAACAATGATTAATACCAACGACTCTGTGAACACAGATTTCTCCTCACCTGATGTAAACATCAGCAAAAAAAGAAACAACAAGCAGAAAAGTGACCATTCACAGATTAATATTAATGCATGAATTCACATTAGCACTTTCTATTAATCTGATTTAATCCAAAGGCTTGTTTAGACAAGTAAACTAATACATTTGCAAGCATATTTTCACAAGGAATTTCCAATTAAAAGCTTGATAAAAACTTAATGGTATCAAAGGTCTGATTTTAGCAGGTCAGAAGTTTGACCAACAGCCTTTCACATCTAGAGCTAAGGAGATGATTGTCATAGTCTGTATTTCCAGGCAAATAATTTTCCTGTAGCAACCCTATTATTATCCCAGGTTTTTAATAGAAACACATGCTCATGAGCTAAATCTGCCTTCTTATGAAAAGCAAATGAATCTCCAATAGTCCAAAGAAATCCAAAACCCACCTAAGCCAATATACTAGTCGAAATCCTGAATATAAGCCAAAATGAATTTGCATTACATCAACAGTTCTGTACTAGCTGGAACAATTACTGCAGGCTCGTGTGAAAGACTGAGCTAATGCTCCTGGAGGGTAAAGGCTAAGTAACTATATACCTTTTGAATAATCATGCCCTGTCCTACAAGGAGCTTTATGATTCTGAGCTATATGAGTCTAACTGACACAACTGGAGGCTGAACAAACTCACGCTATGCCACGTGGAAAAACCCAGAGACTTAAGATTAGAGGCCTGATCCTCATTGCCTTCAGCTGAAATTCTGAGGTCAATTTTACTGTCATTATATAGAGAGAAATTAGCTACCTCATTACCCGAGTAATGCTGATATTTCCATGGGGAGTGATGCTCTTACTTTGGCCAGCTCTTTCCAAGAGGTCTTTTTCCTTTATGTTGATATTACAAAGCACAGAGCTGGCTTTAAAAATGAACACTGCAAGACATTCCAAAGCCTCACACACACAAATAAACACACACATACACATATATAAATTATTTGCTTGTCCCCAGAAGAATACAGACAATTAACTGCCATTTTAGCTTGTTAAATATAATGCTGATATAAACCAAGTTTTGAACTACCAAACAGTTCCAGCTGGTTGTAGCTTTCTATGTCATTCATACCTTCACAGCTAAAGTCACACACTTATTTTTATACTCATCATCACAGACATCTTACACAAAGCAGTAAATATTTGCATACATGCAAAAGGAACACATCTAAGCAGCTCATTAAGCTCCCATGGTTGAAGCAGCACAAGAACAGAGAAGCTCTCAGCTCTCACTGGAGCTCCAGAGTGAGCTGCAGCATAAACACGTTTTGGGTACAAAAGGCACTGCTCACACTCCTCACTTTTGCCATTTTTCATCTGACCAAGCTTTCCCTGACCTTACACACTGATCAGGACATCTCCTGACTAGAAGCAACACAGTCTTACCTAAGAAAATAACTACCAGTAACTGGTCTACAATAAAATAGTTTCAAAGTATCCATGAGACACTGGGTTTCCTCCAGCTCTTGTACCAGTCTGGAGTACAAAATAGTTCACTTGATACAGAAAAGCCCTTCCCAAGATACGGAGATTTGCCTGTTCTTTAGGGTTTGACTACCTATTACAATTACAAAAGATCTTTTGTTTTCGTTGCTGAGTGGATTATGTTAACAGAGTAAACATGTCCACTGCATTTTGCAAAAGTTTGAAAAAACTTACAGAGACTGAGGTAAATATCATCAACTACTCACAACCCACAAGTTCCTCTAAGAGATGACTTATAAATGACTTCTCCATTTCTAATGGTGCAATAATCATGTAGAAGCAACTTCTACATGAAACAGGTAATGACCCGGGGGAAAATAAAGTATCTGCTGATTAAGGCACTCGATTAGTCATTTAGAGACTGAGTTCACTGTCAGAATCCATTGCAGATTCCCTCGATGATGTTTGGTGAAATTGGTTTATGCCTTCATGTTTTGTATCTAAGCAGCACTGTTACCTTTGTCTTCCTCTTTCCTTGTGTTGTTTGGTAAGCATAAAAATTCTCTGCCACAGGAATTGTCCCTTTTCTGTGGGTTTCACCACACTCAGGAAAAGACTAAAGTAAACGATTTACATTTATCCCTAAGTGGATAAATAAACAGCTACTGATTCAACTATGCATAGGTCAATCTGTAGGACACATACCTACATATTGAAAACAGAAGTAATATGTTGATTTTAATACAGCTTAAGTACACCAAAACACACAAGCAAAAACAAAACATAACAAACAAAAGACATTATTGGGGGGAAATGGACAGCCTTATCTTGACAAGTAAATCATCTCTCTGGAATGCTCAGCCCTTGTGTGTCCTTCTGTGGTTTCACACAGCAGCAAGTCTCTCCTCAACCTCAGGTTCTAGCAGCCAGCATCAAACAACATAGCACTTTTGAGTCAGAGTGAATGCCTGAGGCTCTGGACTCCTGAAGCAAAAACCTTCAAATTTGCATTTATACATTTTACACAAAATGCACTGGCAATCCAAACACCTTAGGGTACCATAAAAATAACACCTGGCTGCTATTGTTATGGATGCAGCTGATTGCACATTGCATTCTAAGGAAGAGAAATCCAGAGCTGGGAAACATTGCTGCATTGTGGACACATCCTAGAAATTCACTATTACAAAGATCCATCCCATGATCTTCTGGCACTAAAAAAAAATAAATCTGCCCATTCTGTAACATTTCCTTTTATTTATACTCAGGAGCAACCAGTGCATTAGTTCTTGCTTCCTTCAGTAAGTTACACTCTCACCTCGACGAGTGTTTTAACAGTCATTGTGTATTAGACTGCACAACGAATCTCTAGAAAGCTTGACAGATGGTGTTTTGAAGGATACTGCCAGGTACCTGGTGTGAATCTGACATTAGCATTCTCTCAGACAACTCACCTTCATGTCCTAAAAATCCGCTGAAATATACATAGTCCTAGTTATGATAAGGAGCAATGAGAAAACCACTCATTTATTCAATCTCACAGCTGCCCAAAATGCAATTTCCGCAAGAATCTGACACCCAGAAACACCCATTTTATTCTCCTTTATTTTTTTACTTCACTTCTCACACTTTCGGTTTTGTCCTTCCTGCATTTTCCTCCTTTCCCAGGCACACACGCACTCTCACAGTGGATACTTCCCCCCTCTGGGAAAAGATCGAACTGCAAGGTGTGAAAAATCCATCTCTCCGAGAAATAAGGACTTTGTTTATGGTACAATTGTTAGGAAAAACAACTGCAAAAGGCAGTGTGGTTGCCCCTCCAGCAGCAAGGCAGCTGTGCTGGAAGGGTACAAAATGTGTCAGTGTTCATACTGGATTTCCAAGCCATCAAGAAGCAAAGCAGCTGACAAAACCTGGACTCAGTATCTTCATACACAATCAATAGAACATACATTAAGGAAAGACAATATAAAAACTGCTGACGGAGGAAGACACTTCCTGCTAGCATGGTAAGTCTGAATTAGTTATGATTTTCCCTAAGTCATAACAGAACTCGGGCAATTATTCACCAGCTCTGTCCCTGAGTTTATTTCAGTGTGTGACTCTCTCAAGGGCCTGAACACACATTTCTTTGCCTTGGTCTCATTGAAGAGCTTGAAGGGTTGCCTTGATTTATGCATTACTCTTTCCTACTCCTTTTCAACATCAGGTCCCAAGTTTAACAGCGATTTTCAAAATTACTATTACACACCTCAGAGGAAACACATGTCTAACGGGAACTTACTGGATTACACTTCTGCAAAAGTTGAAATTCCGTACCAGAAGGCCTGAACTCAGTACCTGTATTGAGCAGTTATTAAAAGAGAGAAAATGATAAACCTTTTAAAGAACCTCCAGCTGGCCTGAACTCAGTACCTGTATTGAGCAGCTATTAAAAGAGAGAAAATGATAAACTTTTTAAAGAACCTCCAGCTGAACTAGCCTGACTAAAGCAAGGGAATTACAGCGAATAACAAGATGCTGCAAGCAGTATATGCTAATCACTGTACAAAACCAAGAGAAAACCATCACGCCCTGGACAAAAACTGTCACGAAATTGATAACCCACATCCAATCAATGCCTGACAACCGGCGCAGCCAACTCAAAACAGCGCCACGTTAACAGCATCACCATACAAACCTTATTACTCCAGCTCGGAAAACAAGAGGCAACGAGTCCAACGAGACACCAACCATCTCTCTGTGTGAACGACACCGCGAACCAGCCAAGCGCTTCCCGTAGAGGCGAACCCGCAGCAGAACTGCACAGCGAGGAGTCCCCGCGGCGGGGAGAGGGCTGAGGATGGTGCCTCCGGGGGATGCTGACAGACGGAGCGGATGGGC
>NW_008690699.1:3504-3823 GCF_000695815.1 Acanthisitta chloris | reverse complement strand
TGTCACAGCCCCTGGAGGGGCTTCGTGTCCCTCTGAGTGGCCTTGGAGACCTCCCGGGCCCTTCCTGCCTGTCCAGGGGTGGTCTCTGCCGAGCTTGGGGGTGTCACAGTGCTGGAAGGGTGTCACAGCCCCTGGGAGGGGTTCGTGTTCCCCTGAGTGGCTCGGGGATCCTCCAGTCCCCTCTCCTGAGTTCGGGGGTGTCACAGCTCCGGGGTGGTGGCACAGCCCCTGGAGGGGCTTCGTGTCCCTCTGAGTGGCCTTGGAGACCTCCCGGGCCCTTCCTGCCTGTCCAGGGGTGGTCTCTGCCGAGCTTGGGGGT
>NW_008690699.1:3028-3346 GCF_000695815.1 Acanthisitta chloris | reverse complement strand
GGGCTTTGGGTCACCCTTAGCAGCCTTGGGGACCCTTCCCTGCACCCCCACACAGGTCCTGGGGGTCCCAGGGGTCCCCCAAGTGGCATTAGGGCCCCCCTACCTTGTGTCCTGGGAGAGGTTTGGGGGTGGCTCTGGTTACCTCTTCTGTCCCAGGAGGGGCTGGGTGGGGGTCTGGTCAGCCCTTGTGTCCCAGGAGAGGTTTGGGGTGGCCCTGGTCACTCCTTGTGTCCCAGGAGGGGTTTGGGGTGGCCCTGGTCATCCCTTGTATCCCAGGAGGGACTGGGTGGGGGTCTGGTCACCCCTTGTGTCCCAGGA
>NW_008690699.1:2629-2900 GCF_000695815.1 Acanthisitta chloris | reverse complement strand
GCAGCGGGAGGAGCCATGAGTGCCTGCATGGATGGTTTTGGGGTGTCCTGTCACCCTGGGGGGGCCTGGGAACACCTCCCTGTGTGGCTGATCCTTGGATGGGGAGATCCATGCCCAGATGGGCTGTGGGGACATGTGCCACTAGCTATGTCACTTCCTGGGATAGCCAAGGGTGGCTTGAGACACCCAAAATAAGGGAGTTGTACCCCCAAATGTGCCTGGTGACACCCCGGGATGTGATCCTGTGTTCCACACCTGCTGTCCTTCAGAC
>NW_008690699.1:1524-2600 GCF_000695815.1 Acanthisitta chloris | reverse complement strand
GGTCCAGTGTCGCATGAGGTATCCCATTCCCATCTGTCACTCATTCCCGGGATCACAGCCAGGAGCCTGTCGGGACAACCCCTGGGGTGTCACCTTTCCCTGCTATCACCTTCCCTGGGGACATCCCATCCCTGGAGCGCTGCCACCAGGGCTTGGTGGCCCAGAGGACATCTCTGAGCTGGATTTTGGGATGTGCCTAAGCTGCTCCTGTGTCATTCCAGGTGGGCTGATAATCTCAGTGCTCCTGGCTGTGAGGGGACACAGGAGCACAGATTCCAACACCCATTCCTGCAGGTGAGATCCCGTTCCAGCTTCCAGCCCCTAATTCCAGCTTCCAGCCCCTTCCCATCCCTGATATCCTTATTCCAGCTTCCACCTCTCTCATTCCAACTTCCAGCCCCTTCCCACCTTCCATCCTCCTTATTCCAGCATTCAGGCCCCTTCCCACTCCTGATCCCGCTCATTCCAGCTTCCAGCCTCTTCCCATCCCTGATCTCCTTATTCCAGCTTCCACCTCTCTCATTCCAACTTCCAGCCCCTTCCCACCTTCCATCCTCCTTTTCCAGCTTCCAGGCCCCATTCCAGTTCCCAAACCCCTTCCCACCCTGATCTCCCTTATTCCAGTTCCCAAGCCCCTTCCCACTCCTGATCCCACTCATTCCAGCTTCCAGACCCTTTTCACCCCTGATCCCCCTAATTCCTCCTTCCACCCCCCTAATTCCAGCTCCCAGCCCCTTCCCACTTTGCATCCCCCTTATTCCAGCTCCCAGCCCCTTCTCAGTGCTGATCCCCCTTATCCCACCTCCCACTCCCCAAACCATTCCCCCCCTCACCTCCCTCTCCCCCAGGCCGTTGGGATGTTCCTGGGGGAGTTTTCCTGCCTCCTAGTGTATTTCCTGCTGGTTTTCCGGGATCAGAGGCGTGCAGAGCCCTCCATGGCCCCATCCCAAGGCTTCAGCCCACTGGTGTTCCTGCCCCCTGCCCTCTGCGACATGACTGGGACCAGTATCATGTACGTGGGTGAGTGCTGGGATGGACACTGCCCACGGGCCTGCTCCCAGTGGGAATTAGCCTTC
>NW_008690699.1:0-1477 GCF_000695815.1 Acanthisitta chloris | reverse complement strand
GAAGGTGGAAAGAAGAGGAGGAAGGGGGAAAGAAAAGGGGGGAAAAGGGGAAAGAGGAAGAAGGGGGAAAGGGAGGAGGAAGGATGAAAGAAGAGGAGGAAGGAGGAAAGGCAGAAGGAAGGGGGGAAAGGGAGGAGGAGGGGGGAAAGAAGGAAGGAGGGGAAGAAACCCAGGAAGGGAAGGGAAGGAAGACAAAGAAAGGGGAAAAGAAGCCTGGGAAAGAGGGGAGAAGGCAAAGAATGGGGGGAAAGAAGATGAGAGGGACAAAGAAGATGAGGATGGGAGGCAAAGAAGACAAGGAAAAGGAGGGAAAGAAGACAAGGAAGGGGGTAGCAAGCCAAGGAAGGAAGTGAAAAGACAAGGAAGGGGGAAGAGGGCAGGAAACTGGGGACCATGTTTCATGGAACATGGAATTTGGGGGGTATTTTTGCCTCTAAAGAGGCTGAAAGGGCTTGAGCCAACTCTTTCCACTCGTGCAATGAGTTGTGCCTGGTCTCAGCCTCATTCTCCACACACAGCTTTGAACATGACCAGCGCCTCCAGCTTCCAGATGCTCCGCGGCTCCGTGATCATCTTCACTGGGCTCCTCTCCGTGGCCTTCCTGGGCAGGAAACTGGAGTGGAACCAGTGGTTGGGCATCCTGGTCACCATTGTGGGGCTGGTGCTGGTGGGGCTGGCAGACCTGCATGGCTCCTCCAGCCACCAGCACAAGCTCAGCGAGGTGCTCACAGGTACTGGGGGCACTGGGACAGCTGCTGTGGCCGTGGGGCAGGGACACCCTGTGGGGCTCTTCCTGGGGGAAGCGAGGTGGGGGCTCAGCCTCCCCTTCCTGGGCTTGTTCCCCCTTCCTTGCATTCCTTCCCCTCCTCCTTGTCTTCTTTGTCCCTCCCTTACTTGCCTTGTCCCCTCATTTCCTCGTCATCTTCTCCCACCTCGCTGTCTTCTTTCCCCACTCTGCCTTGTCTTCTTCCCACACCTTCCTTGTCTTCCTTCCCCCCTTCCTCATCTTCTTCCCTCTCTTTTCCTGTCTTCTTCTCCCCCCCTTCCTCATCTTCTTTCCCCCTCCTTCCTCTTCTTCTTTCCCCCCATTCCTTGCCTTCTCCCCCTGTCTTCTTCCTCCTCATCTTTTTCTTTTCTCTTCCCCCCTTCCTCTTCTTCCTCTCCTTCCCTGTTTTCTTTCCCCCTTCCTTGTTTTTCCCCCTTGTCTTTTCTCCCCCTCCCTCCTCTCCCTCCTCTCCCCCTTCCTTGCCTTTCTTCCTCACCATCCTTCTCTTCCGTCTTCCTCCTCTTTTCCTCACCTTCCTTTTCTTCTTCCCCCTTCCTTCTTCTTTGTCTTTCCTCCACTTCCCTTGCCTTCCTCCCCCCCATTCCTCATCTTTCTCCCTCCTTCCATACCTTCTTTCCCCCTTCTTTTCTTTCTCTCCCCTCTCATCTTCCTCCACCCAACCCTCCCCTTTCCCCCTTCCTCCTCTTTCCC
>NW_008690698.1:0-13693 GCF_000695815.1 Acanthisitta chloris | reverse complement strand
TGTGTCGCGGCCGTGCGCGCCCTCTGCGGGTCCCAGCCCCGGCACTGCCTCTGCCTCTCTCCAGGAAAAGTCGCTTCCCCAGGCATCCGCGACCTCTCGGCCGGGTCCCCTCCCCGCGCCCGTTTCCCGCGATCTCAGCAGGGCTTCGCTGCTCGGGAGACAGAGGAGGCAGCGGTGGGAGCTGCTGCGAGCGGCGGTGATCCCGAGTTTCTGCACCACCAGCTGTTCGAGGAGAGGGAGGTGCCTCTAGCAGGATTGGATAGGACAAAGAGGAATGGGTAAAAATCGAAAAGAGGGGAAATTTAGTTTAGATATGAGGAAGAAAGTTTTTACTGTGATGGTGGTAAGATACTGGCACAGGTTGCCCAGGGAGGTTGTGGATGTCTCAGCCCTGGCAATGTTCAAAGCCAGGTTGGATAAAGCCTTGAGAAACCTGTTCTGGTGGGAAGTGTCCCTGCCTATGACACAGGGAGTTGGGACTAGATGACCTTTAAGGCCCCTTCTAACCCTTAACATTCTATGGCTTGTCTAAAAGGAAGACAATCTGTTTCCCCCTATTTTTGTGTACAATCGTCAGCTGTACATCTCACTGAGGAAGGAGGGCGTCAGGTAAGGACAGCAGGCTGACTCTGTCACCAGTACACACTTGGAGGAATCAGCAATGCTGAATTTTATCCAGAAGATTTGTGTAGCTTTAAATAAAGGGAAGCATTCCCTTCCAGGAGGATGTTGAAACAACAGGGGATCCGGCCTCAACTTCACATCCTAACCTATCAGCAAACGCTAGTTTTCCTTCCCAGACATTTCCTCTGGAGTCACAGAAAACGCCTGAACAATGAGCTCCAAGATGCTGTCAAACACCTCTGTTCTTTGCAAATAAAGACATCTCAAAAAGAGTCTGAGCTCAGATTCTCAGCTCTAAATATTAACTTCTTGCTTTGCTATTTGTGTTGCAAAATATTCACACTGTCTGAAAGGAAGGAGCTCCCAACGCCTTCCTACTGGGAAGAGCCCTGGTGCCACTTCTGCAGGAGACCTAGGAGGGCCTGGGGCAACTCTCCCCAGCTGAGCAAACACAGGAATCTCCTCTTGATATGGGAAAATGGGAAAATCAGAAGGACAGCTATTCTCATGCCCCTCCCTCACTGTATGCCTAGCCCATGGTGAAGATAAGATTTGCACACACATGCAGCTGTGAGCAGGAAGAAATTTTCTGTGCATCCACATATAACAAGGACACAAGTGAAACAGTCCCTTAAATTACACGGACAATATTGCTCAGTGTGCTGTGGATTCACCAAAACAATCTAGCAGTCTTCTAAGTGGTATCCTCCTCTGTTTCATCCCAGTCCAACTCCCACTTATATAAAGAACAGCAACACCCTCGAGCTATTTACTCACACGTTCTTGGAGAGGGGGTGATTGTTATTGCTGGTGACTCTCAGAAGAAATGCACATGAGATAAGATCTAGGGAGAAAATGAAAAGGAATAGTGGTCATTTGGAAACAGGCTGTTCTCCAAGGGTGACTTTTTCAAGCACATGTTGACTCCCAGGGTCAATGAAAAGCTAAGTGGGGAGAAGGTTGCTGCGAGTAAAATACACACAATGACAGGGTTGATCAAAGTGGAAAAGTTTATGGGTTTCTTCATAAAAGTTCCACCACTGCCTTGTTACAGGGAACACTGGAAATAGCATATGAGCAGCTTATCATGAAAAAGTTCATGTCATGGTTTTCTCATCCTGGCAGAAAGTAGAAGAATCTATGCTTATTTCAAGCAAACTATAAGTTTTGAACCCAAAGGTGGTGGGAAATCTTAAAAGTAACATCTTTGAAGAGAATGAAAGAGAAATCAATATGGCAGAGTCATGTTATGAATGCAGAAAGCAGTATCTGAAATATGAATAGTTGAACCAGGTATTCACTGTGGATACTTCATTTTCCCATTTTCAGTTTTGTGTTAATCTCATCTCTGCGCTGGGGCCCATAGAGTGACTCGCACACCTGCGATGGCACATTACATCCATCCTCCTCTGTTCCTGGAAGGCACAGCCAGTGGCACTGCTCTGAAGCACAGACCACTGTCTGCTGCCAGGACAGAAAGGGAGGGGGCTGCTTGCACAGATGGGCTCCAGTCTCAGGCAGGAAGCATACGGCTGGGGGACAGCTAGAAACTGTTTCTTAAACCCCTTCTCAGCTGTGTTTTGCCGTTCGACCCACAGGCAGGTAGCTAGCTCTCCTCTGAGCTCCAGATGCTCTGGGAGGGTTTCAAAAGTAAGTAGAAATGTCATGGGCCTTTGGGGTTTGCATGAGAGGGCAAGTGGAGACTTAAAGTTGACATAACCTTTATCAGCCTGCAACACTGCAGAAGGACCTGCCCAAAACCTTTGAATCAATTGAATAGCAAATTGACAGAGCAAGATATTTTTGTTTCATTACTGGGTCTGCCACTGTATTGATGTCTGACATAGATCAACTTCTGTGCTTCAGTTTTCCTCATCTAAAGAACAATATTATTGTTCACCTTTTGTTGCATATGGCATTTTTAAAACACATATTTCAAGGATCAATGCTGTGTCAGGGTTTCCCAGTGCAGCAGTGAGGTTTTTTTTCTTTTGTTAACTACCTAACAACACACCTAGTGCATGTTTTGGCTAGGGTGCAATCCACATGGACATCCAATTTCCTCTATTTTTTGGTGGAATATTAGTTTCATCCATGTGAAGCTTCAGGATATGATTGATTTAAGTGTATGTTTTCATAGAGCATATGCACTACTGCAATATCCAGATGTTATAGGCAATAATTAGGAATTAATTTGAACTAGTTATAGTAGGGTTTATGTAAGAGATTAATTGAAGTAGTTTGTAAATAAAAGAATATATTAATACAAATTTTTAAAATACATTTGCTTTTATTTTGAGAAAAAACCAAGTAATAGCAAACATGAAAATAATCAGCTTTGTTAGATCATCTCGGTTGTACCAAGACAGTAATTAAAACCCAACTGTGTTCTTTATATCACTGATGGGAATCTTGAAATTAAACCACAAAATATTCAGCTGCTTCTTTTGCGTGTTTTCAACACAAGCCTCATAATCATTCTTACACATCATATTTTTGAAAACTGAAACTTGATTCTCTCTTTCAGTGAAGATGCATGAAATAAAAACAGATGGATCATCTTGAACTAAAAAGGTTATTGAGCACCAAACATGTTTTCAGCAGAAACACATTCATGTTTTCTGGCTGAGAGGTAAAAACAACTAAAATATAGGATAAGCCAGGCACTGTTGTTCAGTGAAGCTTCTGTTGATTTGAATAGGTTTTATCTGATACTGTTAGGCTATTAATATGTGAAGATTATATGCCCTGAGCCCCGAAGATGAATCATGTTTCCAAAAGTTTCGTTTAAACTTAAGCAAAAGCAAGGAAGTACAACAGAGATATTTGGAATCTGTCTATATTATTTTTGCTTTTCTGAACTTTAGCTCTGTGACCAAGAGTATGGACAGCATCAGGTCCAAACTGCTTCTGACGAGCTCCCTCCAGGACATGCATCATGGAGTCAATGCAAAGTATGTACAAGGAGGAGGCTGCCAGTTAAGAGGCAGTCCAGCCTGTTCCTTAGTTTTACTTAGAAGTGTTAACACACCTTAAGACAGCAGACAATATTGGTGCCACACGCTGCAAATGCACACAAAATGCCACTTCTGGATGGATTTCTCCTTCTTTCAGGGAAGCATACATAGAAAGTAGGGGTCAATACAAGCTCAATTGGCCTATCTATGACCAGTGACTGTTGTATGACTGTAACTTCTGATGCTCACAAAGACCATGGTAATGCCCACATTTATTATTTTTTTTTATTAAATGGGATGGCTAAGTCACTGGGGCATGTTTAATGTGATGGAATTTGCACCCAGTTGCATGTTCTGGAAGTTAACATTACAGAACAAATCAGGTATATTATGAGCTGAGACCTACAGAGACATGGGTGCCAGAGTGTCTCCTCTCCAGGAAAGTGCACTGTGGTCAGTGTAACTGCTAGTGGCTGCTGCTCAGAACTGTCTTCAGGCACCCATTAAGATGCTTGCCAGTAAACAATGCATTCTACTTGCTCCTCTACTGATGAATGATTTCTTCATCATTCTTCTAGAATAAGGTATTTATTGAGTAACCTCATGTAGTAGATGTCCCTGCTCACTGCAGGGCCATTGGATTAGATGGCCTTTAAAGGTCCCTTCCAACCCAAACTATTCTCTGCTTCTAAGATTTACCTTCTTGAACTATTTCCAGATTTGCAGGCATTGCAAAACCTGTATTAGAACTGCTGCAATTTGCAATGCATCAGTAGTGTGCAATTCAATTTCTCCTGTTCATAAGAGACTGTGAACTGGAAGCCAAGTGGATAGTAAAGGTACATTTCAAAACAAATAAATCTATAGATGTAAATCAAAACCAATTGTGCTACCGCATAATCAATCCAATTTGACCAGTGAATAAACTCACTAAGCAGCTAACAGAGAAGAAACTGGAGCTCATCTATGCACACAAGAAGAAATCTATTGCATAGAGATTGCACAGCTTTTCTCCCTGTGGGTTTGTGAAGGAAAAAAACCCTTCCACTAGCTTCATATATGCTACCAAAGATTTTCTATTTTCTTCACACAGGTATATTATGATCCAATTTGACCAGTGAATAAACTCACTAAGCAGCTAACAGAGAAGAAACTGGAGCTCATCTATGCACACAAGAAGAAATCTATTGCATAGAGATTGCACAGCTTTTCTCCCTGTGGGTTTGTGAAGGAAAAAAACCCTTCCACTAGCTTCATATATGCTACCAAAGATTTTCTATTTTCTTCACACAGGTATATTATGTTAGGCAGTACCAAAGATTTTCTATTTTCTTCACACATGTATGTTTTGTTCTTATAAGAGGCAGTTACTCTAGGAAAGTAACCCACATGACATATCTGGACAGAGAAGCTCTTACCTACACCTCAGTTTTCTTCCACAGGAATCCTAGTGATTACTGCTTTGCTAATGCAGGAGCTGAGCTGGAAAAGGGGCTTTGAGAATATGTATGAGGTGATAGCCACCATTTGCCC
Source organism: Acanthisitta chloris (assembly GCF_000695815.1). Classification (NCBI taxonomy): domain Eukaryota; kingdom Metazoa; phylum Chordata; class Aves; order Passeriformes; family Acanthisittidae; genus Acanthisitta; species Acanthisitta chloris. The sequence continues at coordinate 8,579 of NW_008690698.1, read as the reverse complement.
TCGCTTATGTCAGTCCACTCTTATCCCTTTATTTTAATAACTAGGTACCCAGTGGGGCAGGATCCTTGCCAAGCCTTACAGAAGTTGCCCTTAAACTAATATTTTTGATTTCCACATACTTTTGTTTATTTCACAGGTATTTGGTTTTAGCACTGCTTCAGATTTCAATCACTACAGTGTGTGAGTGTCTCAGGCTTAGATGAATCTTTTTTTTTTATTTTGGCTTCCATATGAAAAGGCAAAGACTTTGTGGGTTTGGTTTTTTTGGTTGGTTGGTTTGTTTTCAAATCCCAGATGCATGGGGAGAGACCAGAAGCACAGAGATTCTACAGCTCAGATTCTCAAACACAGTGAGATGCCCAACTCCTACGTGGCAGAAATTCCTCCGTGTGTTGGAGGGTCTGAGCATGACTTGGTTGGAATCACACAGAAAGCATGTGGCTGACTGGGGAATCTGGACGATGAATTGGCTTCCTGTGTCTCTGGTGAAAACAGGCTTGGTGCGTGTGCACTGAACAGTCCTTCAGCAGCAAGAAGTGAAGACTGTGAGCAGAAGGGTTCAAAGAGAGAACTACATCTCAGCCTAGTGTCTTTGATAAGTCTAACCTGTCCTCTCTTTCAGCATGGCAGTACCATTCACAGCATGAATTATTATGCTGTACTGAGAAGAGGCAGGTGATTGGTCGATATTAAATCCAAAACAGAATTGCATTTTCAGGAATTGTGAGGAAAATAGAAAGCATGTTCATGCCAAACGTTTTTAAGCTTAATACATTGGTGTCATTACTCCCAGTTTCTGACTCAAATGACAACAGCAATGTGTATGAAGTGGTGAATTTTTCCTGAAGTTCACTGTACTGACTTCACTTGCTGAAAGAATTTTGTTAATCTTCACTTTAAGCTTAAAGGAACATCTGCTACAGTCTTCACACATCTTTCTTTTCCTTTTAGTCCATAAAATATTCCCTTTAGATTTTATCCCACTTAGTTGGACTGTTTTAATTCTGAAGACTGCAGTATAAAAATTAATTAAAGTTGAACATAGGAAGTTTTTAAAAGATGTTTCTGGAGGCTTGAACATAGGAATAAAGCCTTATAGACAATCTGTCATTTTAACAGAACAAAACCTTCACTAAAAATCTACTGTAAAGATGGTCCTGTTTTATTTAGCAAAATAGACACAGAATTGAGTAGTTTATTTGGCGGGTTTTTTTAGCATAAATAGCTTTGAGCATTAGTGTGACAAGAGAGCAAAAATGCACCATCAGTCTACTGCTATCTGTAGAAAACCTGCAAAGCAAACACCTTCAACTTTCAGAGGCAAAGCCTGAATGAACAATTGCAGTTTCAAATATGACTTGAACTGAGGGGTTTTGCATTTTTTAGGACCCCTAAAAGAGTGAATTTCTTAATAAAAAAGCTCATGCATTGAGCCTATTCTGCTATCATGTGCCCAAGACACAGTCTGGACTGTTACCTCCAGGTCATCAGCCTATATAGGCATTCATACTGGTTAGACAGTGTGCAGTGCAGTTTATTAAAGGTCTTCTTTCATCCCCTGCAATCTTGTGTAAACTGTCACTTCTCCAGAGCTTTGCAAAGTGTGAATTCAAGCATGCAAACTCCTAACTACACAACAGGAACTTGTACCAACACAATCCAGCTTCTGCATTAAGGTCAGGCCTGGAGTTCATTGCTGTAATGTCAGAGACACCAGTTATCAGCAAACTCCCAAATAATGTGTTCATTCAGGGATAAAAATAAAAGAAAACTCACTTGAGTGACAGGAGATACTATGTGGGTCATTCACAATATTTACATATATTCCAGTACCATCAAAACACAATAAAAGCCTGTGAAAATGAGATGTGTAGAAGTCTTTTCTCCACCAGCTGAATTTGTGCTGAGGTTGACAGTTCACAGTGAAGTGTGCTGGTTTGCACTGAAATAGAGTTAACTTTCTTCCCAGTGACTAGTATGGAGCTATCTTTAGTATTTGTACAGAACACAGGGTTGATCTTTTGTTATTGCTGATCAGAGCTTACACAGTCAAGTCCTTTGCTGCCTTCCGTACTGCCACGCTAGCAAGGAAGTTGGGGACACATGGAAGATTAGGAGGAGACACAATTGGGACAGGTGACCCAAGCTGACTAAAGGGATATTCCATATTATATGGCATCATGTTCAGTGGCATTTGTCTTCCCAGGGAGCCGTTACATGTGATGAGCCCTGCTCTCCTGGAGATGGCTGAACACCTCTTGCCTATGGGAAGCAGTGAATTAATTCCTTGTTTTCCTCTGCTTGTGTGCATGGTTTTTTTCTTTCTCTATTAAACTGTCTTTATCTCAACCCATGAGTTTTTCTAGCTTTTACCCTTCTGATTCTCTCCCCCATCCCACTGGTGGGGAGTGTGTGAGCAGCTGCATGGTCCTTGGTTGCTAGCTGGGGTTAAACCATGGCAGAAGTCTATAGCAGAAAGCAGAAGAGAAGCCCTTACCTCCTGGACCCTTCTGACATATAATCACATTTCCCCCTCGCTAAACATAGACACCCCACATCCACCCACTCTTACCCGCTCTTTGTGTGGAGAAAAGTAGTTGTGCTAGTCATGCTAGTTAATTTTGCTATAGCTTGGTAACAGAGACATATAGTGTGGTAACAATAATCTAGCACAGTTCTCTATTACCCCTCCCCAAAGTTTCAATGAAAAAAAATTAAGACAATCAATGATAAATTTGTAATACAATCCTGGAATCAACACAAGTTTTGTGTTTACACTATACAGCAGGACACTATGAGACACTTGCTCCTACCTGGATATTCCAGCATGGAGCAAAGAAACCCTTCCAGACTAAACTGGGACATGTTCCCGTGAAATATTTCTTTTTCAGTTTTCATAAGGGAAGCCCTGGGTCAGCTCTACCAACTCTTGCACACTTGCTGTTACACATAACACAGCTAAAGGGAAACCAGATTTGTCAAGATCATTTGTTGGTCTTTGTTGGTTTGGGGTTTTTTTTGGTTGTTTTTTTTTTTTTTTGTTCCCACACTGATTTTCCTCTCATCCTAGACAGGGCCAGCTTCTTTGTTCTCCCACCATTCATGTGAAGAGCTTAGCTCCCAGGCCAGTAAAACCCTTCAGCTTGTCACTCCTGTCCCTGCAGGCACACAGCAGATGACATAATGTGCTCATGGGTACGACCACACAAGCTGCCTTACACCCAGCTATGGTGTTCACCCAGCAGATGTCAGAGTGGTTCAAGACCCAGGAGAAGCAAGGCCTGTGATCAGTGGACTTGTTCCCGTTTTTTAAGGATAGCTTTGTTCATCTTCTCTTCTTGACTAGGCAGTCCATAGCAGACTCCTAGCACTGTCTCCTTTGTGACTTCCCTTTTGATCCCATAAACTGTTGACAGACTTTGCATCTTTTCCATACAAAAGCTCCATACACCTGAGCTGCTTCTGTGTGCAGCAGAACCCATCAGAGCACTTTAATCGTGGGGGCTATGCTACAAGGTCATGACAGAAGCACTGATTGAAGAACAGCTTGGACCCATTGTTACAACTGGGCAAATGGTTCACTGCTCAAAGCGTATTCTTATGGGTCTTCTGCTTCTTAGCTCTGACCCAGAGCTGATCAGTCTGATAACTGATTTGAGAAAACCACAGAGAGAGATGGCACTTTTATGTATAGAGCAGTAATCACCTGCTGTTAGATAGGTCACTTTTTAGACAAGCAGCTCCTACAGTTGTTCAGCAAATGGGAGATGTTCTTATGAAGACCAGACTAAATTTTCTCATTCTGTAGCTAGTGAAAATGTAACTTTTCTCAGTTGCTTTCAGGTTGTGAAGTAGCATTTTAAAAGAGCATCTTAATCCACTGTTTGGCATTGCAAGTTTCACACATGGACCATCTGCCTCTTGTTTATCCTCTTCTCTCATGGACATTCTCTTTCATTCTCACCTCATATTAAATTTCTGGCTGAAGATATGCTGAACAGTTGGTCCAAACAGCAGAGCCACCTGATGTCTGTTTGCAGAAAACAAAGCTAATCAATTGACAGCTCAAGGACCAGATCTTTTGGGTTTTTCAAATGCACTTCTGAAGCAGATACTGACAGCAGTGTTGCCAAAAACTCTGGACATAATGCTTTATGAGTGTAATGTCTCATTAATCTGAGAAAGCACTTCACTGCTCTGTGCTAAGCACTCTTAAGCATTAATACTATGATACTATTATCAGTTTTAAGAACTGTATACAAACCCTTTCTTCTTCATATCTGACAGATAATAATATTCTGCTTCATCCACAGAAACCAAATGTCATTTTATATCATAGATGGTGCTGTATCTGTACTCTCGGTGTGCACAGATATGCATATCTGCAGTTTTCTGGTGTCTCTCAATACAAGTACAATGGAATTACATATATGGTATAGAAAGAGAGGCCTTAGGAAAGTACTTGTTCATAGCAGCTTTAGAACAAATCAGAAATTTGCATGCAAGATAAAGAGAAATGTTCAGAAATTCCTAATAATAATATATAGGATACATAGAAGAATAGGAGACTAGAACTTAAATTTATTTCCAGCTCAGACAAATAACTGTCTGTCTGCACAGCAGGTACTTGAACTATAAAGCTGACAATACACTGAGTAAGACTCTTGGGGACTGAGTTATGTGGTAAGGCTCAAAGCTAACATGAGCATCACAACTAGAGTTGGATAGCTGCCTTTCATTGCTAAATTAAATAGCTATTGCCACCTACTGGCTACATTGCATTATTAATGTAACAAATGTGTTTCAAGTGTACAAACCACCTGTGTTTTCTCCATATGAAAATTTTATACACTAATAGTAGAAGAATTAATAGTGTTCATCTCTTTTGGTGAGAAAATGATACTTAACAGTGTTTTGTCCTTTTACAAAGGATATTGGTAAAGCAGTTTTGTACGTTTAGAGGTTCCATCATATGACCATGTTTGGCAATGCTAGAGGGTATAATATGACTGTTCATGAGGGTATAATATGACCATTCATAAATGTAATTAGTGTCCTGTCTGCCTGTACCTGCTTCTTTTCTTAGACACACAAGACATCTGAGGCAGGAGGACATATTTTTAGTCTGTTTGACAAAAGTAGAATAGATCCCAATTGCTGGCTGGGTGTAGGTGCTAGAATATCATCTGCTTTAAGCAATGCTGTGGTCATGGTCTAGCTGAAGAATGGTCATGTGGCTAGAATATCATCTGCTTTAAGCAATGATGTGGTCATGGTCTAGATGAAGAATGGTCATGTATCAATAAATATGTTGTATCATTTCTGCTGTCAGCAACGAATTTAACTGCACTCAAAGTACTGCTAATTATCCTAATGTATGCAGCATCAAAGCAGACTGGCACCACATTCTGAAGCAAAAAATTATATGAGCACAGTTAACCATATCTGCAATAGTATTTTTTTCAAAGAAAATTCAAACAAGATGTGATTCAGGAATTTTGGTAAATGATAAAACGGAGTTGCATTTAATTCTGGCCCAACTCCAGCATTGCCAGTAAAACCCCAAGAATTACACAGGATGAAGAAATTCACCTTCATTTACATCAGCTCTAAGTTTGTTCTCCTGCCTTCCTCCAGCTGATTGATGCTGTATCATATCAACTTTATTCTACCAACTCAGCCAGTAAAGTCCTTGTTCAAAGATTTTATGCAAATTACATGATATAGTTTAAAAAACAAAAAAAAGTACCAATGTGGTTTGCCTAAATTTGTATTGAAACAGGTCAGAGAGTGCTCATTTAATTTGTACCATGCGAATGGATAAATTCAGTAGCCTTTGACTGAATGGTTGTGAATAGCTACCAAAAGTAGTTTCTTGATTAAGTTTAACCAGAATCACAAGAAAATGTTGTCAGAGTTCCTAAATCAGAGCCTACTACATAGTGTTGCAACGTAATTTTACCATTTGGCTTAGTCTGCAGTAAACTGAAATGTCTCTACTCAAGGATGAGATTATTTACAGGGGAGTTCAAGATAGAGTAATATAGATGTATTGACTTTACATGTTCAGCTGATTTCCTTACATTTGTAGATTGTTCCTGTGCAGACCAGTCCTCTTAAGTTTCACATATGGATATGTCTTCAGATTTCATTTGTGTCAAGCACAGTGCAGTGAAGGGAAATTACATATTCAGCGGAAAACCATACTAGATAATTACATAAATGATCTCTGCAAAAATTGGCAGCAGCAAACATTTCTAGTGGGACACGTACCAACAAGCAGTCTCAAACAAACAGCTACTTGACTGCCATAAACAGAAAACTGCTCAGTCCTTTCCTCCAATTGTTGGGATTTACTTTGAGGATTTCTATTGAAAACAGAAACTGTAGTTTTAGGCTAAGAGAGCTATGAAGCCATTCTACAGACAATGCTTGGGGAACAAGCAGTTGATGTTAGCTTCTCTTAGAAAGCATCTGTAAAAAAGTCTGTGGAGAATAAGCTATGATGGGTCCCTACTATTACTTAATCCCTAGGTATTAGCCCATCTCCTCTGAGAAACTACAGCATAGCAAAGTATTATGGTAATATGGAATTGCTGTAGCCTCACAGTTTGTCTCTTTACCAGGTAAAGTTAAGGTTCTGGAAAAAGAGAAGGTGTAAATTAGATATTAGAAAAAAAATCTTTACTGTGTGGGTGGTGAGGCACAGAAACAGGTTGCCCAGAGAAGTTTTGGATGCTCCATCCCTGGAAGTGTTCAAGGCCAGGTTGGATAGGACCCTGAGCAACCTAAAAGTGTCCCTGCCCATGGCAGACAGGTTGGAAATAGATGACCTTTAAAAGTCCCTTCCAATCCAAACCATTCTATGATTCTATGATAGCTTTGCTGTAGCATTTAGCTTGGCAAGCAGCAGCATCCAAAATACTTCTTTTAGGATGCCCAAATAACTAATATTTTTAGCCTGGGGGTCTATAATACAGATTCCTTTTAATCTGTCTGTGCCATACTTCTGTTTTAATATCTTCCCTGTGCTCTCTTACCCTTTGGTAACTTGAGCTACGAAAGTTACCTGCTGTAGGCAACTAAAGTTGCATATTTTTGGCAGCTGGGAAGAAGTTTAACACAGGGCACAGTACAGCAAAACATGATATTTAAAATATGGCGAGGACACAGTGTTATCTTTTGTTTCTGTACAAACACCCTTCAAAGAGAGATGGTAAGGGGGACAGCCACTGTATGTTGGAATTACTGTGAAAACTAACCTGTGAGCAACCATGGGATGGCGGTCTGGACTCACACACGTACAGCTTGAACACCATAATGCAGAAACACTTGCACAGAATAAATACATGTAGTCACTTGCTCTTCATCCAAATCTGTGGAAAGTTAATCAGTTCTTCTCTCAGCTGTGCTTGGTGTTAATAATGCTACCAAGACCTACAGGCTTATGGTTTATCCACCATCCTGGGGACGGATGAGGAGCCAGTCGAGACCTTGTGGATCAAGTTTAAAGGTAGGGTTGGGCCTGGGGATGTTATAGTGGGGATCTGCTACAGAGCACATGATCAGGAGGATGGTGTGAATGAAGGCCTCTATAGGCAGATAGGAATAGTCTCAAGCTCTCTAGCCCTGGTCCTCATGGGGGATTTCAACCACCCTGGTATCTGTTGAAAGAGCAACATTGCAGTGTTTAAAACAACAAATTCTCACCAGCACCTTCAGAACTTGCAATGCTGGACCTTTACAACCAAATACAAGGAATGTTGATGTTGCTTCTCAAACAGAAGAGTTCAGCCAGAAGAGTACCAGACCCCTCTTAACACTCAGAAATGCTACTGGCATCCCAAAAGGCAGTTTCTTAAAGAAACAAGGAAAAGACAGCTTGTAGTAGGATAATGGTATACCAGGAGGAATGCTTTTTGGTTTTTCATATGTTATCTTCATTAGAGAGATTTGTAAAAAAGTTTAATAGGAAGCATAAGTGTATAAATATGCTATGCAATGCATAAAAATATAGAACCATAGAATATTATGTCATGGAAAAGATTTGAAGTTAAGGACATTCTTCTTAAGAATATAACCTATTCCAATAGGTTATATTCTATTCCTATATTCCAAAACATACTATTCCTATATTCCAAAACATACTCAGGTAGCCAGTAGGGTGAAAGTGAGAGGAAAGGGTTTTGCTATACAAGTAATGAATTTAAAATGTCTCGTGGGTACTTCGAATGATTTGTGCAGCTTTTGGTGAAATCAGGAGCAGAAACAAAAGAGAATACTCAATCACTCCTGCAAACTTCCTTATTTTCCTGCTTTTTTGTTTGGTTCATTTTTTTACATTCAAGTGAAATGCACATCTTTAGAAAAGGCCACAGAAAGAACATGAAAGCCTCAAGTGTCCTGATGACCCACACTGATCAGGAACTCTGTCTTGTGACCACCTCACAAGACAAGGCTGAGGGCACAGCCAAGTCACACGGCAGGTCCTCATGCACTCACATGATGTGAAACGTGTTCCCCTGATTGTGTCAGTACGGAGCAGTGTTAGAATACATATATATATATATCTACCTCAA
>NW_008690697.1:58068-62038 GCF_000695815.1 Acanthisitta chloris | reverse complement strand
CACTCGGCGGAGTTTGGGTGACTCCAGCTCCGCGTGCTGTGGATAACCCTCCTCGGGTCCCGGCTCATCCTCTCTGCTGCGCTCGCTGAGGGAGTTTCTGCTCCGGTGGTTAAGTACCGTTCGGAGCGAGGGTCATAGTGCGAGACTCAGCGCGTGGATTCTTGGGCTGCTCGGGGATGGGTTTGCCGGTGGTTAAGTACCGTTCGGAGCGAGGGTCATAGTGCGAGACTCAGCGCGTGGATTCTTGGGCTGCTCGGGGATGGGTTTGGCTTTGAATTTCTCTGCCTTTCGGTGTGATTGGGGTGTGGGAGAACGGGAGGTGAGGTGGCATCAATATAAGCGATGGGTATTCCTGATATGGCTGCAGGATTGATTGCAAGTGTTGCTTTCTGGGTGAGATGAAGGGTTTGCTTGGAGTCTCCTTCAGGTACTGACAGAGCAGGGCAACTGCAGCCTGAACTTCAGCCCCTTCTCCAGCTCCAGGGCCTGAGGTGTCAGTGATGGTAGAGATGCTTTTAGCTGCCTCTGACAAACCAACAAGTTCATGTTTATCTCTTTGCTTACTTATCATGGAAAGATCTTTTCTGCACTGAGACAGCTTCTCCAGGAGGAGGAGGAGGAGGTTGCTTCAAGCTGCAGTAGAGTAGTAGCAGGAAGAGTGGCTTTTCACAAATTGTCAGGGAAAGGTGAGGGTTCACAAACCTGGAGAAAAAAACACCAGAACCTATGTCTGAGCCCTCCTGTTCCCTAGCCAATGCTCAGGGAGCCTGGGGAGCAGCAGCTGCCTGGGCTGTCCTAGCTCTCACCTTGACCCAGCCTTCCCTGACCCATGTCCTGAGCCTGCCATTACCGTTAAGTGGTTTTTCACAGATGGAAGGGCCAAGTGCTGTTATGGCAGAAAGCAGAAGGGTTTTTTCTGGCTGGCACTGACCTTAGTCTGGAGGTGGCTCATGTTTGTTATGAAAAATGTAATGTATTACATCCTGAATGTGAAGAATACTTCTTCATTCATGTTTTTTTTCCCTTCCTTGTTTAATCTCTGCATTATGAGTTGGATCGAAAACTGCTGATGATATTAAAAATACTCTTATTACATCATTTTTATGGGTTTTGCTTCATGTTCTGAGATCTCTCATGAGGCTGGAATTAAAAAAAAAGCTTATTTTCCTTCTGACTGGGAAATATAAGTGAGTATTTCATAAGAAAAATAAGGTTTAAAATGTTGAACTTCAGCTATCTGTGGTGGATGTGATGAAATGCTGTGATACCACATCTTTTTTTTTTTTGCCATCAAGACCACGTGTTCAAGCTGTGCATTTCTAACAATGTCTTGTTGTTGAGTCCCTCATTGCAGGAAAAATGACCCTGTGTGAGTGTGCTGGTACCAATTGTACCAACTCCTTGGTGCTTCTGCATCACTTCTGCAGTCACTTTGTTGGAACCTTATTTTCCTTTGGTTTAATAATTTATAAAATGCCTGTTGCCTCTAGGCACATTTCATCCAGCAAGAAGAAAAACATCAACCAGTGTTTGCTGGTTATGGAGCCTGAGGTTGACAAATAATGAAGCTTTTGTGGATGAGGAGATGTCTCATTTTTATCTTATATAAACTCACAAAAATGCAGCATTTGCACTGAAAGTCTTCTGAGGTTGTTGGTCCTTTCTTTTCCTCATCCTTTAAAAGGTCTCTTGCTTCCTGGTGACAAAGTGGGTTTTAACTGTGACCTTCCTAAAATCTGATTTTGTGTCTATTTCTCCTTTTTGCTTTTACCTGTGTCTGACTCAAGTTTAGCAGCTCTTGGGTATTTAAAGACTGTGAAGTAAGATGGCAAAATCAGGTCCTACATCTTCACCAGCTGAGCTTCTTTGGCATGAAAGAGATCAGTCTCTTTCTGGGCAATAAATTGCTCTCTCAAATCCTCTGCCAGACACTTATGAGCCACTGTCATTAAATGCATTTTGAATCACTCATGGAGCTGGAGGGGGGAAATTGGCCTGCAGTTCATCTTGTCTCTTTTGAAACTGCTAAATGATGATTCAGTAACCTTAGTGGGCAAATTATATCAGCAGATAATTGGCCTAAGAAGAAGAACTTGCCTGATATCAAACAAACTGGCTGCTGCTGTTCTTTATCCTGTAGAAGATGCTGCTCCAGGTGAAACCTCCAATTTCAAAGAGTGATGGGGGTTTTGGCACTGGGAAGGGACATAAGGAGTTCTTTCTGCTGGCCATATCTGTGTGTGGTGTCCACTCTACCTCCATCAGGTTTTGAAGGTGTTGTCCTTTAAAGGATAAAAATATGAACATCTCAAGCATGCTTTCCACTGTGGATAGCCCTCTCCTCTTCCTCCTCAGAGGGTGAAACTGCTCACTGGGGTGTAATGTTTTTGGAGGACTTGGTTCTGTGGGGGTTCCCAGCAGAGCTAAATTTCGGAAGGAGGTGAAAGAATGACACAGGAGTCCTGCTCATCACCTTTCTGTCCCCATGCCTGCTATGGCAAAGCATTCTCAGAAGTGATGTGCCACTCCCCAAACATGCCTGGCAGCTTCATAGCCTTGTGCTGGGAATGTGAGTCAGGATTAGCCCCATGTGGGCAATGAAATGTGCTGTGTGCCGGGTTGGGTAGAGCAGGGCAGTGTGCTCTGCTGGCACCAACGGTCAGCACAACCTCACTGCTGGTTCCAAACAGTTCAGGGCTGCTGGTTTCTCTGCAAACAGGGCTGGAACTGCAGGTGAGTGCCAGGGTGGAAGCGTCCAGGTACAGTGTGTCAGCCTTCCTTGCTTAAGGAGCTGCAGGCGTGAGCTGGGACATGTGAAAGGGGTCAGGGTTTGGCTTTTTGAGTGGCTGTTAGCTGACTTACACCACCACCATAGGATGGTCTATGCCAGCTGGCTCATCCTTTAGGGAAGTTTAAAGAGGCTTATTGCAATCTTACTAGAAATCTGCCGTCTTCTATTAATCTGTTTGTCTCTCCTCCTCTCCTTTCTGAGTGCTCCCTTGCTCATTCAACTCGACAGCATCATTCTGCTGTGTTGCTGCTGGCCCACACCAGCTCTGCCCCTTGCCAAAACCTTGCTTAGGGCTTGTACATTTGGGGACTGTCACATTTTACTGTCCAACTTGCTTTTTCTTTACATATATATAGAGAGATATTGTATTTTTAAAGTTTTATTTGAAGGTGACACTTCTGAAAGGACAGCAGAAGTGCTTTGCTGAGGAGGAGGTACAGGGAATCAGGAGCAATCCAGCTCTGAGCAAGCCCAAGCCCACTCCTATGCCAGGTCCTGCTCAGTGGTGGGCACAGTGTGGAGCACAGTGTGCCATACCCTCAGCAGCAGCACAAGGGACAGGTGATTGTGGATGGGAATCACCTGCACCTTTGCCCCCAGAATCAGGGCATTTCCCACTTTGAGGGGCAGTGCTGCACTTGGCTTGAGCAAAGAGCACAGACCACAAGCAGCAGAAAACCTGTCAGACTTTGGGAGGTGATAGGGATGAATTCTACACCCTGGGTCTCATGGCAAAGTGGGAAAGGGCTTGACAGTGAGAACTGCTGACACTGGACTGAGTCAGAACTCGACAGCACCCTCAGCACTCCACTGTTTCAGCGTGACTGGCTCTTCCTCATGGAGCTTCTCCTTGCAGAGCTCTCAGAATCTGTCAGTACTGGAGTTAACAGCCACATAGGCACCGAGGGAAAAAAAATGAATCGCTTTGAGGAAGGCTAAGCCTTAATACCCAAACAAAGCAAACAAACGGTGTATCGTTTGATGTGGATTAGTTGAGCTGTGAGATCTCTGGCTCTAGAGGCTCAGGTAGGAAATACAAAGCCTTTGACAAAGGTGGTTTGGCTGTCCCTGCTTCCAGAGGCAGCATCCGTGTGCTGATGCAGGTACCGGAGCCGCCCATCTGCCTCTCCCCTTGACTTTCACAGGGATGCTGTCTCCTGCACAACACATTGTTTGCTC
>NW_008690697.1:37188-57939 GCF_000695815.1 Acanthisitta chloris | reverse complement strand
TTCCCTAATTCCAGCAGGAGAAGGATAAACGGAGAAGTGCAGTCGCTGGGTACTTTTCTGTGTTTGCATTTGAAAGAGCTTGATAGGCTGTGATTAACGGGGCTAAATGGGAGCTTGATAAATGGTAAATTCAAATGAACCTCAAACAGAAATGGCTTTATAAGGGGAGGCCTTTGGGTGCATGCAAAGGGCAGGTTGTGGGTCTCATCTGGTGCTCTTTGATTTATGGTTGGCCGAGAGCATTGCCTGGGCTGTCCCCTGCCCAGGTGTGTCCCTGTGCACCTGCTGCAGGGCCAGCTGTGGTGTCTGTGCAGACCCTCCTATAGGCAGTTCTTTCCAGGTTTAAGGTACTATGATGCTGCCAAATTTAGACTATCACATCTGCATCCTGGAGCCCCCCATGTCCTCATATCCAGGCTCCAATTAAGGATGCTCTAATAGCAGCAGGCCAGCTGCCATGGCCTTGCAGAGGAGAACCATTGGCCTAATCTATTTTTAAAGTGAATTAAACTAGAAAAAGGAACTGCCACTCTAGAATAAGAAGCCACCTGGGGAGTTAACCCAGAATAGTTGTTCTGCTTTGAATTTGCACCCTGTCTCACTTCAAAATAACTTTCCTTCCCGTATACACAAGTCCCACAAATGCAGAATACAGGGCATGGCTTAAGCAGGATCACCCAACAGAGCCAGGAAAACATCTTATTTTTCCTGAGGTCTTCTCTGCATCACCTTCTAGTGATCTGCTCATTTCCTTAACTCAGGCATCCTTTGCTGTAATGAATCTGCCCTGTTTCATTCTCGACTCCCTGCAGAGATGGGCACTCCTTTCCCACCTCCAGCCCTGTTTGCTGTGCCAGCTGCCACAGCCACCTCTACTCTCCTGCCCTGACCCACCCAGCTCCTGTGCTGGTCTCACACAGTGAAATGAGCATCCTGAGTGCTCAGTCCACAGCAGGATTGCACAAAGGTCTTTTCTTAGGCTGGATGAGACCTTATCACCTTTCTCAGTGAGTGGGTGAAAGCACCAGGTAAGAGGCAGCATCAGGTGGGTTTTTTTAGAGCTGGGGCTGATAACCTGAGCTGGGCATAGGTGGCAGGTGTGAATTATTTGCAGCAGCCAACCAGGTGCTGCTCTGGTGCTGCTGTGGTCTTGCGTCGCCTGGAGGAGGAGTGAGGATATTTGCATGGTGGTTTGAGTTGTGCTGAGACACTCTGATGTTACACAGCTCCTTCAGATTTGTCGGGCTGAAGTTAAATGTATATAATTTGAACATCTCATGATTCTTTGGGGGCTGACTCATGCTTTCTTGGCCTGAATGAATCATAGCTCTTGAACTCCGTTGCTAAATTCATTATGCAACAATTACAGGGTTGGAAATGCCACCCTAAGTGCACACAAACAAGCTGGCAGCAATTGTCCCCTCCTTTTCTCTCGCCCTGAGTTGCCAAGAAACCTCCCTTGTGAGTTTGCTCGTTAGCTCTTGTCTCTGCTTTGTAGCTGAGGGTCTGCTACGTCTTGATGCCTTTGAGCCAGAAGGGACATGAGGGTCTGCTACGTCTTGATGCCTTTTACCCAGAAGGAACAGGGGTTGCAGGTTGGGTATTTCTGGAGGAAAGAGAGAGGACAACCTAGGTGGGAAGGCTGGAGATGAACAGCTTTGCTCGTCAGGGCCTTAATTTTGTCCCAGCTGCTCCGTGTGCTGTTATGGCATAGTCATGGCATCTCTATGATCTGTATGGGAAAACCCCAAGTATGAGGCATTGCTCTAAGGTGTCTCCATGTGGCAATGTTGGATGTTGGCAGCATTTCACAGGCACAGATTCTGCTTGATGTTTGATGCTCTGCTTGAGCTCAGCAGCTAGGAGGTCAAATACTCATCCAAGGAGAAAGACCAAGGAAGGCATGAGTCCCATGCTGGCTTGGAAGTGTTTAAGTAATACCCACCATCATTTTCTCTATTTGATGGTGCTGAGATTTGGGGATTTGTGTAGGACTTGGCTGTTTATTAGTAAGGTTTTCAGTGAGAGTTCATCTGATACACGAAGTTAAGTAGGTTTTGTACTGGGTGGGCTTTACTTGCTGGCTTGTTTAACCTCCCCAAAGCAGCTGGTGGGAGCTGTGCTGTTGGTCTGTCAGTGGGATGCAGAAGGACCATCCCCACCATCTGTAGGATCAGATCAGATCTGAGGCTTTAAGATTCCCCTGCTATCTGAATTTGCCTTTCACTTCCAGAACACCAATTTTTCTGCCATCCAAATAGAACTGCAAACAGAACAGCAGAACAAATATTCAGCTATGTACCAAATAGCAGGGTGGGTACCTCTGCCTGGGAAACCCTCCAGAAAGTCTCCCTTAAGAACAGCAATTCTTCCCAGCTGAGTTCTGGCTCTTAAATCTTGATATCTTTGTGAAGAGTGTCTCTTGGACAGCTCTGGCCGTTTGCACATACAGGCATGTATGGGAAAAACAAAGAAGGATGGCTGAATATTGTGCTCATGGGTGGATGAGGTTCTCCTTGGCTTGTGGAAGCAGAGACTTAGTGCTTGTAATCCCAGAAATGGCAGAAGCCAGTACCAAGTAAGAGCTGAACTGATGAGGACAAGAAAATCTGGTTCCTTGTTTATAGTCAGGTCAATCTAAAGTGTCCAAAAATCTTATTTTCAAACTAAGAAGTGGTAAATATTTGATGAAACTGAATGTCAGAGCTATTGTGTTGTCAGAGCAGCAAGTCAAGCCAACGCACCACCTCTGACTGTGGCCAAGAGAAGATGCAGAAAACACAGAAAGTAGGGCATGTATGGTGACGTGGGGGTTGATAACTGAGCCTAAAAATAAGGTTCTTTAGAAACATAAAATCTGCCTCGCAAGCAAGGCAAGCGGCAAGCTGCTCCGAGTGTCTGATTTCAGGCTGAATCTGGGGATGTTGGCACCGCAGAAAGCTGTGCTAAAATTTTGTTAGCTTTCTGCTAGCAAAACATGTAGTTTCCATCTGATGCTCTGCATCTAAGATAAGGAAAGTTACTCTGGAGTGGAGCTCGGGCAGAGGTGGAAGTGGGAGGCGGTGCTGGAGCTGTTGGCGGAGCTGCTTTTCCCTCAGCCAAGCCCTGCAGGCTGCAGTCTGCTTCCCGTGCTGGCTTTCTGCTGAGCTGCATTTTAAGGAGCCTTTGTTTTCTTGAAGTATTGTGGTTCCACTTTCTAGAAGATGTGTTTACGATATTCCTGCAGGCTCCAAGAGAAAACAGCCTGGAGTGGTAACAGGATCTGGGGGTGCTGATCTTTGTGACTGTTGTGAATGGGCTGATCCTGGTACCCTATAGTACCTATAGGATGCTCTAGGGAAGCTTGACCTGCTGTGCTGGAGGTCTGGAAGTGTTGGTTAGCAGCCTCAGGACCCTCTTCTTGCATGCTGGTGGCTGACCTTGACCTGCAAAGTCTGGGGGAATTGGAGGAGGAATTTCTTGGTGACATGTGTGGTTTAGCCATGCAATATCCCAAGTCATTGTGGAGTTCACCAAGGTATAAGGGCTGTGCCTTAGACAACAAATCCAGATGTTTGAGCTCTGTGGAATGAAACATCCCACACTGTAGCATGGCTAATTAATTTGTCCCAAAGTCTCACCTCTTTACTCTCCCAGCAGAGCCTGCACCACCCTGCTGGTCCCTGCACAGCAGAGACAGGTGGGTAACACCATCCTGAGTAGACTTATAGGCTCCTTGATGGATGCAGGATGGGTCAGAGGTTGTGTTACTTGGTTAAGATCTTCTGAGGATTATTGGAATGGTTGTAGATACCTTCAATAGTGTCAATGAGCTTTAGAATTGAAAGCATTTTGTAAGCAATAATTAAATACAACTGCTACTTAAAATGGATAAATCAGGCAGTTGAGAAGAGAATCCTCTCATAAATCTCCCACAAAATCAATATTCCTCCTGTCAGATGTGTAGCAAACACTTTTAAATTCTGCCAGTCACTGGCATTGTCACTGTGCCATAAAGCTGACAGAAATCACACCTTTGCCTTGGAAAGGGAAGAGCAAGGCAGGATTTTCTTCTGGTGGCAGAGAAACCAGAAAATGATTAAAAATAGAGGAATGTAGTCCCATTGGATGGTAACTCCCTGTGGAGATGCTGTGCCCCCGAGCCCCCTGCAGGGAGGCACAGCCCTGGGGGGGCAGGTGGGATGTCTAGTCCCACTGTCACCTCTGGTGCAGGTATTCCCAGGGAAAGGCACATCCCTGTCACTAGCTGAGAGCCTGCATGAGCTCTGCTGCTGAAACATCCCACGCTGGCACAGCTTGAGGTGCCTAGGAGCTGCAGATGGAAAATCCAGGCACTTATCTAGCTCGTTGCTGTGCCAGAATTGGGCTGTTCCCAGGATTATTTTTTTTCCATGGGCCAAAATATGTGTAAGTGGCTTTAAACAATGGAAGGATTTCTGTTAAAAAAAGTGTGGGGTGCGGGTGAGCAGGGCTTTAATTTGTATCTGAAGGGAAGGGTGTGGGCTCTTGCAGTGGTGTTTTTGAGATTCTGTTGGAAATCAGCTTTGTTTTTCTTTTCCATGTCTTATTTTAAAGCCTGTTTTCGGGGAATAAAAGTGTTTTCCAAATTAGTGATCTCTCAATGTGCAGTTGAAAATGTCAGGAAGGGGGATGCAGTTTTGGAAGCCTCCACACCTCTGTCTGTGGCAGGGTTGATAAAAAACGAAAGGTTTAACCAGAAAAACAAATAAAAAGAGCAATATGACTGTCACAGATGGGTCAGGCTGCCTTCCCTGCAGGTGTCTGCATTGCAACCCACACTGCCATATAATGTGCTGTGGAAAAATTAAATGGAGAGCAGAATCGGAGACTTATGCCCTCAATTAATTTTTGTTCCACATAATTGGAGCTGCTGCATGCCTTTCCTTCAATATTTAACTGTCTGGCTCAGAGGATGGAGCTGCTCTCCTGCGAGGGAAGTTGGGATTCGCTTCATGTTTGCACAGAAATCCCATTCTGATCTTTCTTTCTTTGCCTAAGGGCAGGGATCCTGCTGCTCCTCTGATGCTGGAGATAAATTTTGTTAGCAGACACTTTTCTGCTAAGGAGAGCAAAGGGGAGAGGGGAGTGGTATGTGATGAATTCTTGAAGGAATAAAATTTCCTTGTGTTCAAGCATCATCTCTGGAGTCCTGTGTGCTGCCTCGAGCCGGTGGCTGTGCTGTCTGGGGCAGGCAGTGGGGAGCAGGAGGGAGAGCTTTGCTCGTGGTATCATGTACACAGTTCTCATCTAAGGGAAAAAAGGGATTGGTACAATTAGAGTGTGCTCTCTGCAGATTTGCAGGCTGTTGAATAGGTTTCTCTATTGCACTCGGTTAAAAGGGGATGAGGTGATTTGATGGAGTTTGAAACTGAGCCCTGAACTTAGTTTCTGATTTTTAACTCTACTCAAAATCACTGTTAGATTTTCAAATTCAAATTGATGGAAATGTCTCTCTCCCTTCCCCCTGTGGAAGATGATGGCCAAGAGCCCAGGGTATATCTGATTCACTGATTGACCTGAAAGCAGGAGGGAAACACAAGGCTTCATCCTTGGAAAGCATTAGGGGACTGAGCAGTTTTTGCAGCTCCAAAACACCCTGGAAGGTGCATCCAGCACCTGGTCCAGAGCTACACCTCAAAGTGGGGGCTGGAAGAGCCCACTCTGTCCATGGATGTGGAGGGAGAGCCAGTGAGAGTGGAGCTTGGCTCCCTGGCCAAGGAGGATGCTAGGGAATGAAAATAGAGAGGGGAGGAGAAACCCCCAACTTGTAGTAAGCATAAAAACTATGCACATGAAAGTTCTGGGTTTGAAAATCTACCCAGCCAAGGGTGGTTTAATGCAGAAAAAGTGGCAGCTTTGAGAGTGCTGTGTGGAGCAGGCACAGAGAGATTCATTTGCTCTATAGAGCAACTAGACAAAGGTTTTCTAAAACCCCTTCAGGTCCTGCTGCCTTGCATTGGGAATGGGGCTCAAGGAACAGCTTTGCACAGGAGCCACGTGGAGGGAAGTGAGAGCTGAGTTGGTTTAGCTTTAATGCTCTGGCTTGCTCCTAAATCATGTGTGTAAGCTGTGCTTGGACATGTATCCTGCTAAAGCAAAGCCCTTCATGGCTGTATGAGCTGAACCCAAAGACTGAGCTCTCCAGCCACTGATAGGAGCATATATACATCTGGGGCCACCACCAGATTTGTGTTCTCCTCACTGAGGTGCCACTGGAGAGAGCAGTGTGTTTCCAAGCACACTGATGTGAGGGAGAACTGCTTGGCATAGAAGGCCTTCCGTTTTTTTTTTTCTTTTTTTTTTTTTTTTTTTTTTGGGGAAGCCCACATTGAAATATTGCTAGGAAAAAGAATGTATATTGTGCTGTGTAGAATGTTTACAGGAAATATATAGTGAAAATACTGAGGGGCTTTCCTCAAACAACTGCCAGTATTGTTAGGAGTGGAACAGTTGGGAGGAGGAAAGAAAGAGGTACTTAAAATTTACTGTTACAGCATTGACTCCTATGACTTACTCTTTCAGTTTTTTTCTTTTTGCTTATATTTCATTTCCACTGCTGGGAAGGAGCTTGTTGAAGAGAGAGAGAGATTATCTGGAACTAGAGATAGAGTGGACGAACCAAAATGTTTCAAATTCTCTGGCAAAGAGTTTAGCTTTAAATTTTGAGCTTTCCATTAAGCTAGAAAAATAACTTACAAGTTGCATCTCCACCACCACACTGCCTTTTGCATCGGGCAGCAATGGAACTTCCTTTGCTGCAGGTGGATAAACAGTATCTTCACTTTCAGAAGGTAATTGGGGCACAGATTAAGTTACTTACTTTGCATACAAAAAACCTGCGGGAAAGCCAAGGATCTCTCCCAAAACTCCCAATTTCTGATGAGATCTGTCACCCAGAAGACTTCTGTATCTGCTCTTCCTCAGCAGCACTCCAAGTCAGAAGTGGGAGTTGTGTTCCCTAAGGGGGCTTGGCTGAAATATCCTTTTTTTTTTTTTCTTTCAAGTGATATTTCCTGCCACTTTCCCCATCATTCCTTGAGGAGAAACCATTCATTTGCTAATGCTGAGCATCTGCTGCTTAAAACGCTGCACAAGCCCCAAGTGAGGAAAGGAGCTGTTTGCTTCTAAGCAGTCAGTGAAATTAAAATCATGCAGCAACAATGTTCATCATTTTCACACCTGAGTGGTTAACCTGTGGGTGCTGTGGGGCTCACAGCACAGAGAGCATCACATGGTGTGTGCAAGATTGTGCCACACAGAAGCAAAGCCAGAGCTGCTAGAGTAGCACTGAGGGATGAGTAGGTTCCACCAGCACCTTGTGGCTGGAGCACAGGGCTAGGAATTATAATCCTGAGGTGGTGGTGCAGCTGTTGCAATGAGTTTGCTGCCTGAAGTCAGGCAAGTGACATTGTTCTGTATCCATCTGTTCATCAGTGGATGCTCCTGACCTCTGGAGAAGGGTTTGTTGCAGATTATTGTGAAGGCACTGGCTGAGGTGTATGTCCAGCCGTTGTCTGATGTGCTGCCTTGGGCTGTGTTCAGGGCAGGTGTCACCAGTAGCAGGTTTCTGCCATCAGCCTTGCTATCAGCCCTGACATCCTGGAGGATACAGTGGTCAGTGCCCACCTGTGTCGCAGTCTGTGCACAGCAATCCAGACAAGGAAGGTGGTACAACTCATCTGGCAGGGTATGATATTAGAGAAATAACAATTTCAGTTTCAGAAAAGAAAGGAAAAACCCTTCAGGAGGCTGGAAATGATGCTTTGTAGAAAATGAGACTATGTTCTGTAGTATTGCAGATGATGATGTGTGTTTCAGGGCTGCGATTCTTCGGAGGGGCTGGCATGTCTCTTGTGATTTGAACTGTCCTTCCCAGTTTGCCATGTGGTGGTTGTTGGTATCTGACCCTCTGTCTGTCTGCATTTAGAAGACCTAGACTGAGTGCCCTGTTGCAGGTGTGTGAGGCTGTAACACTTTGGGTAGGGCTTGGTGCAGTGTCCTTGTTGACAATGCTCTATGTAATGTAATGATTTTCCAAAAGGCAGGAGGTGACAGAAGCAATTATACAAGGAAAGAGACCCTGGTTGTAGGCTGTGATGGTCTTGGCATGAAAGACCCTCTTGACTTATGGTGCACCCTGTACTAATTAACAAACCCTACAAACCCCAAGTGCATGGGGACCCTGTTCCTGTCAGCAGGCCAGGAGGGAGGTTTGTTTCCCATCTTTCTGCTGCAGATTGGAGCAGGGAGCAGCTCGTGTGACAGTGAGGGGTGTGGAGTGCCTTGGCAGAGCCAGTGTGGTTACATGCTCCACAGGGACCCAGCTTAGGAAATGACCTGGAGTGTGTTCCTCTGGGGAGGGTGGGAGTGGGACATGAATGTCCTTCTCACCCCAGTCTGGACTGCAGGGCGGAAGGGAACGGACCTCAGCTCTTTGTCTGTGGTCATCCCCAAGGCACATCCACACTTTGGGCACTCCCTATGTCCCCTGCCTTGCCCTCCCTTGGGGATGGTTGAACTCCAGTACCTTTCTCTCCGTGCTGCTCCTGCCTGTCCCTTGTGCTGTTGCCTCCTTCCCTCAGTGGCTTTCTGGCTATCTGTGGGTGGAGTTACTGCTGTTGGGCTTCAGTGAGATCTTCTACTTATCAGGGAACAAGTGATGAAGAGCTGCTCTGCTTCTTCCAGTCTTTGAGAGGTCCTGGTGCATGTTCTTTGGCCACTCTGTATCACCAAGCAGGGACAATCCTGAAGGTGATGCTTGAAGGACAAGCCTGTGAATTCTTCACTGTTGCCTGTTGCTAGAGGATGGGTTCAGCAAAAGGACTGAAATGGATGGGCCATCTCACATTTCGTGGGGCAGGAACAACACAGGTTGGCTGTGGCCCTCATAGGAAGTAGAAGGGTGAACTTGGCAATTCCTCACCTTGCCACGATGCAGGAGTTGACTCTTAAATAAATCAGGCAGCCACCTCCTCTGCCGACTGCTTGTGCACTCAGATCCCTGCTATAGGCTTTCGTGCTTGGTTTCCAATTCCAGCGGAGAGATTAGCTTGGCGTGGGGAGGAGAGGGCTATTTCTGTCACTCTTCATGCCACTGCCTTGACTTTATGCTTCAGACACCTCACCTGGTGTCTGCTGGGCCTAATCCTGCAGGTATGTCCCCACAAGCAATCCAGTGAATGACCCCCTTGACTTCCGAAGTGGCTGCTCACATACCTGGGTCTTGGATTTTCCCTTAGCTTACAAGATTCACAGCTTAAAGAGTTCTCTAGTCGCTGCACTGTTTCATTTCAAGGTGTCCCATTCAAGGGTTGCTCTTCCATGGTTTGTGTTTGTTGTTTTTTGAAAGTGGAATAAAACTGAAATCAATTGATGACACTTAAGTGAAGGACTCGTGTAAGTGTTTGTGTTCTGCGTCAGTGTCATGCTGTGCTGTAACTACTGCCTCGGGGAGATGTGATGGAGGAATTGCAGGTCTCAGCTCCAGCTTCACTGTCTGGTGGGGAGACAAGGAGTCTCTCCAGCATCACTCAGCAATGTGGCTGCTTTACTTGATCCAGCTCCAACCTCAGCAATGCTATGGCAAAGCATCTGCAAGTTAAATGCCTTGGAGGAAGGTCGAGGGAGCAGCTCTGAGTGTGTGCTGGAGCAGGAAAATAAGCACCCTCAGTTTTCTCCTTTGTGTGATGCCAGTGCTGACTTCTAAATGTGAAACAGGAAGAAGTGTGTGTGTGTAGGAGATGAAGGACCCTCTGGGCAGGGTTGGTGGCACAGGTTGCAACCACTGACTCAGTAGATACTCATTTCACAGAATTGCTGTCTCTTCTTGTATTGTGAGTGAGTAACCAGTGCCCTGAAAGTCCTTTTGGGCTTAGTGAGATAAATCTTGTACTAATGTGAGACAAAATGTACAGGAAATGCAAATATACAAGAAAACACCATGGTGGTGTTCACCACCACTTGCATGTCCTTCTCAGGGTCCAGTCTTTGATGTGGCTGGAGCAAGTCCTTCCTTGCAGCAGCACCAAGAGGAGGGTGATGGCACGAGCTCCCTGCCTTCCTTTTGGCCTCTGAACTAGTCCCCATTGTCCCTGTGGGGCTGGGGACCCTGTATGTCTGGCAGGATGTGCTCAGTGTGGCAGCAGGCAGATCTGCTGAGCTGATGGAAACTCAGCTCAGTCAAACATGAGGAATGGCACTTTTTTTTTCCCCCCCTCTGCTTATGCTTTAAATAAAACAGAAACCAAAATGTGATGCTTTGCAAACCACAGACACCCACACAGCCACTTGGGTGCCACCTTACAGGTAAACACATGCTGGGGCCTGAACCCATGCTATAGTTAGCCTGACTGGTTTGTGCAAGAAGTCAATGTGCCATTTTTTGGGTGCAGGGAAGAAATCAGGTCACTGGAAAACAGCCAGAGTGATGGAGCCAAAGTCTGTCTGGGGCTCTGGGGTCTGTGGAGGGTTATAGGGAATTGTACCTAAGTCTGAGAGAAGTTTAGCTGTGTCACCTTCACTAAGAACTCTCAGGGTGAACTTTCTGCTCCTTTAGAGGTTCATTGGCTAGTTGGATTGAGGAGATGCTGCTGTCTGATATCAGATGATGTCTCGATGTTCATGGTTCTCCCCTCTCCATTCCATTCCCCTCTGTAGGCCACTTGCATCTCCCATTTCTTCTGCTGTGAGAGCAGAGGAGCTGCTGGAGGACAAGGTGCATGCAGAAAAGCTGAACCACAGGCAAACAGAATCATTGAATCATGGAATCAGCCGGGTTGGAAAAGACCTCCAAGATATCGAGGCCAACCCTACTGTGGTCACTAGACCATGGCACTAAGTGCCACATCCAGTCTCAGCTTGAAAACCTCCAGGGATGGTGAATCCACCGCCTCCCTGGGCAGCACATTCCAATGTCTGATCACTCTCTGTGTAAAAAATCTCTTCCTAATATCCAACCTAAACCTCCCCTGGCAGAGCTTGAGTCTGTGCCCTCTTGGCCTACTGCTGGTTGCCTGGGAGAAGAGACCAACCCCCACCTGACTCCAACCTGCTGTCAGGGAGTGGCAGAGGGTGATAAGGTCTCCCTTGAGCCTCTTCTTCTCCAGGCTGAACACCCCCAGCTCCCTCAGCCTCTCCTCAGGGCACTTGTGCTCCGGTCCCTTCACCAGCCTCGTTGCTCTTCTCTGGACCTGCTCCAGCACCTCAATGTCCCTCCTGACCTGAGGGGCCCAGAACTGAGCACAGTACTCAAGGTGTGGCCTGACCAGCGCCGAGTCCAGGGGCAGAATCACTTCCCTGGTCCTGTTGACCACACTGTTCACAGAACCACACAGAACCACACTCGTCCTCTCCTTCTAAATCAAAGTCCTGATGCTCTTTGCAAGGTGCAGTCCTAAAACCACCAATAATCTTCCAGTTCCTTTTGGGAAATGCTGAAATAAGATTTCTTACTTTAATAATCCAGCAGAATTAACTCCTGATTTCTACTCCAGGTGTGTTTTGGAAAATATTTGTTCATCTTTCAGCAAACAATGGCAGAAATGGGCTGGAAAAGCAGCAGGGTGGGAGTGCCTCGTGCGGTATGCCGAGAGGCATTTCCTGCCCTTATCTCCCCTCCTTCGAGGTATTGTACACGGGACTTCAGATCTGCAGCCTGTGTTACTGCAGCAGAGATTGCCAACACAGATACTTTCCCTGGAATGTCTGCCAGGGGCAGGAGCGAGTTCACCAGAGGTGGGGAAGAGCTTTCCAGCCAAGTGCCTGTGCTTGGGAAATGTGTCTGCCCAAAAAGAAAAGCTTTTGGGAAAATGCATTTATGTTTTCATAAGAGTTTCTGGGGGCTGTGGTGAGTCCTGGCTCATGGGAGCTGCAGGTAGGGGCCAGGGAATGCTGTGCTGGCATCTCATGCCATGGAGGAGCCTTGGCACACTTCCCTCCCTTTGCAGTGACATGCTAAAATCACAGATTTATATTTTCCATCTCAGGCAAGTGTTTGAATTTCTAGGTGGTATCTCATCTCTCTCATGAAGAACTTTGCAAGGATTTGGGTTTATCCTTGTGTGGAACTAAAGCATTTTTGGCAATCTTAAATTTTTATGGGATTAAACAGTGGAGCCTTTTTTTTGTTAAGGTCTATCCTGAAAAGCTCAAAATAAGGTTTGAGGTGCTGCTGAAGCTGCTCTTGGCCATTTGCTAGACGTAGCTAGGACCTGCCTGTGTGCTGTGGCTGAGTTTGTTTGTTTTCAGTTCTCAAACCAATTATGTGCTGGAGGAAATGGCGTGTCTCGCTGTCAGTCTGCCCAGATATTTATAGGTAAGGTCAACCCCCCGTGGAAGGTCTGGAGCAGTGTTCAGTAGGTGTGGATGTCTCAGCCTTGCAAAATTCCCTGGGATGTGGTGGATGTGCTGTGTGGTGTGGACACTTCGCTGCAGCTCCTCAGGGTAATGTCCCCCCAATGTGCTGCTTCACCCTCTGAGAGGGATAAATGGTGGCTTTTCCTGGCTTGGCTGGATGGGATAAGGTTTGGCATCCTCACCATGTCCCTCACCTGTGCCTAGCTTACCTCTCTTCTTCTATTTCCCCTGTAGATTCTTCGTATCTATTGCTTATGAGACTGTTGCTTTCCCTCTTTTGCAGCAGGAGACTTGAGTGACTTTGGTTGTCTTCTTGGGGCTTTCTCAGGTGCCTGTGAATACTTAAGTCTCCCTTTCCCGTCAACAAGTTCTTTTTATTTATTTTCTTTTTTTTTTTCCTCCTCTCCAAGCTGGCTGAACTACAAGAGCTCTCATCGTGTACGTGGTTCTTTGCTGCTTACCTGGATTTGGCACACTCACCTTGCAATTCAATGTGCTTTGCATAGTCAATTTGCAAACAACTCATTCAATTTGCTCGTGATCTTGGCTTTATTTCAAATGCACCTTTCCCTGTTGGACCTCTCCTTAAATCTGGTATGTGTGCAGCAGGTGACTGGGCAGCTGCTGGGCCATGGGTCTCTGGCTGATAGCTCTGTGGGTAGCACTGCTCAGAGGTCTGTGGTGTGGTCACACCAAAGGGCTGGAGCTGTGATTTAACTGCTCTTGTTGCTGTACTTGTGGAGCCTGAACAGTAAAACCAGAGCAAGTTAGTGTGCAATAAAGAGAAAACCTGCAGGAAAAGAGAAATGACCACAACCTCCATGTTGTAAAGAGCTGAGGCACTTCAGGTGTTAGTAGTATCTCCTTGAGAGCCATGTCCTATCTGTCTGCCCTTGGCTGGGGCTGAGCTGAGAAGGAGCTGATGGATGAAGTAGAAGAGTGCAGATGATGCTCCTGGTGGGCATTCCATTTCTCCTCTGGGAAAAGCTGCCTGGTTGGTCTTGGGAGTCCCATGTATCTCCAGCCATTGGCTTCAGGGTTGTTTGTTCTGCATTAGCCTCATCTGGTGTCTGTGACTGCCCTGGGCTGTGTCCTTACAGCCTTGGTCTCCTCTGAGCTGTGTTTTGCTGCTCAGACCAAAGTGTTTCAGGGAGGTGACTGCTGATGTGCATCAGTGCAGCACAGTCCTGGCTATGGTGTGGAGACACCTGTAATGAGGGGTGACAGCTATGCTGGACTAGCTGGAAGAAAGGATGTCTCTTGGTGGTTGAATTTCTTCTCAGGTGTCTGACAAATGCTATGGAGTGTGTGGAAGATCTTTGCTCATTAAGAATCTATTCTGCTTGTAAGAGAGAGTGAATGTGAACGATAGGCATGAGCGGATTGCACACTAGAGCTGCTGCTTAATCGAGAGGGTTTTGCTTGGGTGTTTGGAGTTGGGAATCACAAAGGCTGGTGGAAACAGTCAAGTAATTGAAGCACAATTAACTGAGCTGCCTTTCGAGGTGGGAGGTGTTGTCTGTTGTGCTTTCCAATAAGCTGATCTTAGTTGCTTGTCTGCATGGAATGATGAGATTTGATCCCTCATGCTTTCCTCCTTTTTTCAGGTTTCCACCACCTTCTCACGGGACACTGCGATGGGCCCTCCCCAGCTCACCCTCAGGATGCTGTCATAGCAGCAGGGGCTGTGATCCAGAGGACCTGCGGTGGGACATCGTTTCCCACTGGGACATCCTTCCCCTCCTCTCTCTCGGCAGAAGCCATGGATGCCCACGTGGACCTCCTGACAGAGCTGCAGCTGCTGGATAAGGTGCCCACGCTGGAGAGGCTGCGGGCAGCCCAGAAGAGGAGGGCTCAGCAGCTGAAGAAATGGGCTCAGTATGAGAAGGAGATGCAGCACAAGAAGCGGAAGCATGAGAAGAAGAGAACTGCTGTGAACCGAAAGAAGGTGTCTTTTGAAGCCAGTGTTGCTCTGCTGGAGGCTTCTCTGAGGAACGACGTGGAGGAAGGTACAGCACTTGTCTGGCAGTTTCTATGTCTGGCTCTATGTGAGGTCCATGTGGTGTGAGGTCCTCTGAGGTGTGCAGAAGCATCTGTGCTGTCATGCATGGGCTGGATTGCCCTCGACGTGGTGTTGGTCTCCAAAGTGTTGCCATCTCTGGTATAGCTGTGGGGTCCTCAAAGCACTGTGTGACACCAGCATTACCTCGACTGACATCAGGAGTGGGCAGAGAAATGCCAGGATAGGGCAAGAGTTATGACTGAGATTTGGGGAAAGGAAGGCAGTTTTCATCTCTTTCCTTTTCACACTTCCTACTTACAGAAGGTGTGAAACACTTCTTTGCCTTCTGGGTGTGCCTCTCAGTGGTTTTATAGAAGTCTGTCGCAGGGATTTACATGTCACTGTAAATCTCCTCAGCTTCTCTGCTCGAGGGCATGGATTGAGAGCTCCATGGATGTATGATTTTTTTTTCCTCCAAATACTGTGGTATGGCTTTGCTTAGTGCTTCCTACAGAGCAGGACTGCAAATTGTTCAGAAACTTGTTTAATTACCCCATTTCAAAGTGGATCAAAGTGGTTTGCTTGTGCTTCAAAATCTGAAGGGAGGAGGAAAAATATGGCTAAAAGTCAATAACCATTAGCCTCAGCACAGCATGGGGGAAATCCTGTGAGCTCTGGAGAGTACTTCTCTGCAAAGGAGTAAAATAATTTCTTGGAGGAGAGTTAGTGCAGCCTTTGGGGTTGCTGCTCTGCAAGGTAGTGAAATTGGTGTGATCTTCCTGATCCCTTGGCATGGCAGAGGCAAAAGGGATGCTTAGGAAACCTGGCCAGCTGAGCATTTCTGCTGGTGACTGTTGCTCTGATTTCCAGCATCTTCTGCAAGAAGCAGTGTGTCCTTGCCTGCTGTGTGTGTGGAAGGCAAGGACCTCACCTTGTCTGGTGAAGAATCTCCCCAAAGTCATGACCCTGTTTCTGAGCAGGCCTTTTGTGCACTGTAACTTATCTTTGCATGAGTGTTTTGTACCTGTCTGGAAATGGAGCATGGACAGTGGTGCCTGCCTGGGTGGCGTGTCACAGCCTTTGCCAAGCCCTGCTGTGTCTGTGGTGCTGTGTGCATTTGTAGCCTCTCTCTGGGAGAGCAGACCTGGGACAATGCCTTGGAAACTGCAGGCTTTTATTTGTTCCTTGCTTTCAAGGTTTAACAGTAGCTTTCAACTCTTTGCTGCAGTGAATCCGTGTTTCTCACTCGGAGCCATTGTAGTCTTCTAGGAGAGCCCCAACGGTGAAGCCAACTGGAGCCTACTGTGAAGTTGTGTCTGTTGGCATTGCCTGAGAGGACAGGTTTATGACTTGTATCACCTCTGCCTGTGCTGGCAGGTACTTGGCAGGGTATGGCTTTGGGTTTCATCCCCAGCTGTTCACTTCTCAGTGACAGGTCACAGCATCGAGGTGGATAATAAGAGTTTCATCAGCCTCTTCTTAGTGTGGCACTGGTGCCTCTGCTCAGCGCTTGGGTTGGAAGGTGTGAGAGGTCTGCAAGAGGTCCAGCCTTGTAGTTCTGCTTTTTTTGAAGCTTTGGATCTGGGCAGTTTGCAAGGAGGATAGCTCCTTCACTGTCTGTCCTACAAAAACCTTCTCATTTTGTGAGAGAAACACAAACGGAGGAGGTGTTTGTGATCACAGCCCTGGTGAAGGATGGTTGTGCTTGGTGAGGCAGTGAGTAGGCAGGACTGGTGTGCCTTCAGGCAGTGACATTAATGTTCTGGTGCCAGAGCTCCTGTGGATGATGGTTTTGCACCATAAGTGGTCATGGATACTTTGCTGTTGGGTCTGCAGAAGTTGAGCTTTCAGGCCCCAGCTTCACTCTGTTCCCCCTGTGAGGGAAAATTCATCGCTGCAGGTCTCTTCTGGTACAATAACTGTGCTGACCTCTTTCCATAGGCAAGCCCAGGTAGCAGACTTGCAGCAGCAGTTGCTCTTTCCAATGTGCTGCTGGTGATAAAGAGCAAATGTGATAAAGACACTTCCCTGCTGATGGAAAATCAAACTCCCCACCCACTGAAGAGGGCAGGGCAGTATTTCCAGGCCACAGATGCTTCCCCTGGGTAGCTGGATTTTTCAGATGCCTCAAGTTTGCATTCCATTTGTTTAGTGGTCAATTGCAGTCCTACAAACAGTCTGTGGGCAGGTTCTGTCCCTGCTCTGCCCCCTCTGTGCTGTGAGACAAGTATAAAAGGAAGGAACAAACTGTTGAATCCAGATGCCAAACTAGGAAAATTCCTTTTCAAGTGCCCTAGGCCAAAGTGAGGGAATTCGTGGGCTTTTGGAGGTCCCAGGTGATTATTTTGATGTGTGAATCATCTTTTGTTTCCACGTGGGAAGTGGAGGGGGAGGTGAAATATAAATGATTAAGGAGTTGAGAAGTCAGTGTGAGGAAGGTTGGAGCTGGGGGCGCAGCTGGCACGTGTCACCTCCGAGCTGCCTCTGGGTGGCTGTGCCATCTCCATTCCTTGTGACTTTTTCATACTTTTCTGTTGATTTTTCTCATTCTCCTGAAGTGAGAGAGGGGATGGTAGTAGGTGCTGTGCAGTGAGATCTGCCCTGCTCTTCAGGGAGCAGCCCCATGTCCCTGAGGACCTGGACATGCTGCCTTCGCTGCCCTTTGCCTGCCTTTTGCCCAGATGTAATTCACAGAATTCCTGTGCACTCGTGTATCTGCAGCACCTTCCCTCATCCCAATGTCCTTCTGCCACTGATGATGCCACTGGGATGGTCACCTAGCCTCTGGCCCCTCTGGCTCTGCAGATGTGACAGTCTCAGAGAAGAGGACTTGTTTCCATGTAAGAAATGCAGGTTCATCCACAGGTGACTGGGCATGTTGCAGAATCTCTGTATCTCCCAGGTAACAAGCAATAGGGCAAGAGGAAATGGCCTCAAGCTGCGCCAGGGGATGTTTAGGTTGGATATTATGAGAAATTTCTTCACTGAAGGAGTTGTCAAGCCCTGGCACAGGCTGCCCAGGGCAGTGGTGGAGTCACCAACTATGGAGGGATTTAAAAGACGTGTAGGTGTGGTACTTGGGGACATGATTTAGTAGTGGACTTGGCAGTGCTGGGAGAACATCCTACAGGGTTTTTCCAACCTAAATGATTCTGTGGTTCTATGGTCTCAGCATGGTGGTGAAGCAGGACTCAAGGCAAAGGCTCCTGGGGAGCATCAGTCCCGGTGTGGGCAGGAGCTGTGAAGGGGTGATGGCTCCTGTCTGCTTGTTCCTTGCATCTTCTGCAACAGATCTGTCAAAATATCCCAGATTTTACAAACAAGCTGCTATTAAAAGCTCCTTTGGATCTCTGGTGACAGAACCAGGGTAGGGAGCACACCGCAAACACGCTGGTGGCAGATGTGAGTGGACAGTTGTGCTGGGAAGGAGAAGGTGATGGGCAGTGACCCCAGACCGAGGGCAGCAGTGTCCCTGGGCTGCAGTGTGCTGGCTGGGACATTCAGTTTGGAAAGCTGAAATAGCTACAGACAGTTCATGGATGAGCTCTGAGATGAGAGCAGAGCACTCCCAGTTGCTAGACTGGACCTGGTTGCAGGGAGTCAGTGCAGAAGGAAGGACACACAGCCCTCATGGAGCTTACAGGGAGCACAGCTCTGGATGCAGCCACTGTGTTGTTCCAAAGGCTGTGAAGGAGTTGTTTTATAATGCAATAAAGCAGTGCTTTACGAGCTACTGTACTGATTGCAGACAATTGTGAGGAGAAAGAGAAGAAATTGCTGAAGGCTGTGACCCGCTGAGACTGTCCTGTGAGATGGATTGAAACTGTGGAGGGGAGGCTGGTCCTGCCATTCCCAGGGCAGCACCTCATCCCTGGAAACAGCCCCGGGTGCTGCAGGGCTGTCGTGTCCAGGTCTTTCTACATCACTGAGCTCTTCTAAGAGCAGCCTCAGAGCATGGGGAGAGGAGCTGGTGTTCTGTAAATTGAAAAAAACCCAGATCCCAGAGGTGGGTAAAGTGGCTGCTTGTACAGACATGTGGCATTTGCTGTCTGGTAGTCTCTTCGCTCACCTGGGCTGTTTGCAGGGGGAGCTCCTGCTTGAATGACAGAAGCTGGAGATGTTCGTGCTAGCTGGGGGGTGAGCTGGGTTCCCTTCCGTGAGCCAACAGAGAAATAAAGACCCCCAGGGGTCGATTCACCTTCCAGCAGTGCTGGAGGTGCCCTGGTTTCTCCTGCTCTCACATGAGAGCTGCCTCCCACGGGCACCCACTGCCCCCCCAGCCACGGCTCCGGGAAGCATCGCTGCAGAGTCCTTCAGCTCCCACCTCCTGGCACTTCATCCTGCAAGCAAAACTTTGTCAGAGCCAGAGTGTTGCATAAACCAGCGCTTCTGCAGAAGTTTAACCATGCAGATCCTTGCGGCTGGTGAGCCAGAAAGAGAAGGAGAACTCAGGTTTGCTGACCTTGGGCTTGGCATCCAGCAAAACAATTCGAGTTGGCAGAGCAGCAGGCACAAGCCTGGGGCTCGCTGGGTGCTGCACCAGCATGGGGGAGATTTCCCTGGGGAGGGAATAAGTGTTGCACAGCTTGTTCATATAAACACATTCCTCACATTTCCCTTTGTGCTGACCCTCAAATCTCCCATACATGAGTAGGGATGCTGGGCATGGTTCACCCACACTTTCGAGAGCATCCCGAGGCAGCTCCAACCGCACTCCCTTTGCACCTTTCTGGAATAAACCCAACCTTGTCATTTGCAAAGGCACTTTAAAAAGAGGCCCTAATTAGTGTCTATAAATTGCTTTCTTTAACCTTTCTGAGTTGATGTGATCTGTTCCCTTGTTACTTCAAACCTTTTATGAGGTGCCTTAATTTTCCACCCACATTATTAATCTCCTGAAGCTTTTTACATGGGGTTCCTGTGTCCAAGTCTATGAGCAAGTACATTTATCTGTCTGAGAAGTTTTTTCTCCTGGGTTTTGTGCCCTTTGAAGGGCTCTGAAATAAAAAAGGAGAGATCTCTTTTATCACCAGCAGCCTGAGTGTATATCTGGGTATTTGGGAAGGGCTCAAGTCAGAAATGAAAAGTTTCTGTTCAATAACAAAGGCGTTTCTTGAGTTTGAAACTCGTTAGGTGTGGAAATGAGAGCCATCCTCTTTGAGAAGCTGTGTGTGGGAGCCCTTGGCAATGATGGATTTTGTTAATTTTGTTAATGGGGGTTGGTATGTCTTCCAAAAGCAGATTCACATATTTGGCCACATTTAATTTGGCTTTTTGATGCAATCTGGATGCGGTGCCAGCGCGGGGTGGCTTGCATATGGCAGCTAACTAGAGGCATCTGGGAGCACGAGCAATATTGAATCTGCAACTTTCTCTGTTGTCATAACAAGTAAATAATCTTCTTCTTTTTTTCCCCCTCAAATCCCTGAAATTTCAATCAAGTGAGAAAATTATAACCATAAGAGCTTGAAATGCCAACTTTGCTGTTTGGAAATTAATGCTGAAAGTCCATCTTGGGTTTTCCTGGGATGAGGCTCTCTCCTTCCTCAAATCTGGAGTCAACTTTGACTCTTTGTTTCAAACTCTCTCTTTAAACAAAAAAGTTTGACCAGAAATACTTTTTTATATTATTTTTTTAAAAAATAAGAATGAGGGATTTCCTTAACTTCAGAACGTGCTTTCTAGAAGATGACACCAGCTGTTTTAGAAGGGCTTTGGTTTCAGTGGGTCAAGTCTCTTCTTGATCCCTGTGTGCCAGCTCCCACCATTTCTGGTTCCACTGAAAATATTGCTGATGTATCTTGTGATGGGGTTACAAGATTATGAATAAACATTGGATTTAAACTGCTTGTTTTACTGGTAAGGATGGTCTGTTTGAGTTCAAGGTTAGGAACAGTAGTAATAGGACAAGGAGTAGTGGGTATAAATTGAAAGAGAGGAAATTTAGATTAGACATTAGGAAGAAGTTTTTTAATGAGAGTGGGGGTGGGGAGACACTGGCACGGGTTGCCCAGGGAGGCTGTGGCTGCCCCAACCCTGGCAGTGTTCACAGCCAGGTTAGATGAAGCCTTGAGCAACCTGCTCTGGTGGGAGGTGTCCCTGCCCAGGGCAGGGGGTTGGGACTTGGTGATCTCAAATGTTCATTCCAACCCTTTAACATACTGTGAAATTATAAGTTGTTTTTAATCAACCAGGGATTAGCCAATGACTGTTACCAAGATTTTGTTTCTTACTAGAAGAGGCTTTTAAATCACTTAATTGGCTTCTAAAGTTTGGCTACAGTGTGTTTTGGAGAGGAAACTCTGTGTCTCCTTGGTTGCATGTGCACCTAAATGCAAACTGAAGTATTTCTTTGGTCTATTAGTATTGTCAAT
>NW_008690697.1:34434-37155 GCF_000695815.1 Acanthisitta chloris | reverse complement strand
TGCAAAGGAGATCTGGGCAATGGGGAGGAAAGGCTGAAACTCTTCAGGTTGTGCATCAAGGTGCAGTAGGTAGGATATGTAAGGTCACCATCTGCTCTGCAAACCTTGCCTGGCCAAATCCCAGCAGGGAGGGCTCGGGATGCAACGGTCGCCTTCACCAGAACGTCAGGACTTTTGTCAGCCCAAGGCAGATAATCAATGGGACCTTAATTCAACCAGGTGCCTGGAAAAGTTCCTGCATACAACTAAGTGCTAAATCACTGGCATTTAACCTCTCCCTTCCCTGTCCTGGCTGCTCTGCTTCCAGTGGCGTGGAGGCAGCCTTGGATTGCTGCTTGTTTTCTGGTATCTACAGGCTGTCACCTGTCGAAGCCAGAATCTCCCAGTCTGAGCTTGATATGTCAATATGTCAGGGGCTCTTTCTTCCAGTAAATTCCCAGCTTGGTTTTCCTTGTGATTTCTATGGGTGGCTCACTGCCTGCTATCCACACAAGGGGGACCAAGGCATGGAAGTGCAGTGATGGCCACGGATATGGGTCAGACCAAGCACTGAGAGTAGCACACTTGGCTGCATGCTTGGTGGATAATGGTGTGGAAGAGCTGACGCCACAGCCCAGCAAGCTCTTTGCTCTGGAGGCTGTGACATGGGGTTTCTTGCAGACAACATGTTTCTTGCCTGCCTGGCTGCCTTCCAGGTATGTGCTGTTTCCTATGCTCCGATTAACTGTGTTTTGTCCCACTCCAACAGTGAGAAATCGGAGAGTGTAAATAGCAGCTCAGCCAGGGACCTCTGGTATCTTCTGCGTAATAAGCAGCAGCAACCTGGACTGAAATATGGTCTGTCCTCTCTCTTTGGTCAAGAGCTCTGATAGCCAAGGCTCTGTCCTACTTCAGGGCTGTGTTGTGATATTCAAACCAGTTCTGCCCACAAGACATAAGACATGAGTCTGATCTTTCTTGAGAGCTGCTGGTACCTGGCATTTTGCAGCATCATTTTGTTTTCAAGTGTATTTTGTAAAGTAAAACCCCCAAAACAACCCCCAGCCAAAAGCACAGGTCTGTAGCCAAGTACCTAACTCTTCTTTGCAAATCAGTGTTGGTGGTGAAATGAATATTTTTGGGGGATGAAGCCTTCTTGCAGGGTGAAACCTCATGTTGCTTCTTTATTCTGATGCAGGTGAAAATGTGTCTCTGGACAGGAATATCTTGGCTGTGGTTGCAGGCTCTGCTTTGTGCTCCTTCTCCTGGTCAAGGAGAACTTGAAAAGTGGATTAAATCTATTTTTTTCCAGATTTAAATTCCTGCCTTTCTGGAGTTGGGCCAGCTCAGCTCAGCTGGTGTAGATTTCTTCCTCCTAGAATCATGGAAAATAGAGGTTGAGAGGGCCTTGGGAGGTCATGTAATCCACCTTCTGCCCCAAGGCAGGATCAACAGTATCTAAAATGCTTGCTAATGAGGGTGGAGTTAGGTGTCTTAGTGTATTTATAGGCATCTCCACAGCACCAGAGCACATCTACCTGTGCAAGTGGCCTTGCTTCTCATTCAGTTCTGCATGTTTTTCCTGCTTGCTTATATTTATCCTCCTTTTCTTTTGCTTTGCATCTCATCCTTAGGCTTATTGACTGAGTTTTCCTACTTCTGTGAAGAATGCTCTAATTCTTTCTTTAATAGCAGTTGCTATGGCAGCTGGTTCAGGCAGTGTCTTATAGCCTGTGCTTCTACATACACTTTCACTGCTTGTTTTTTCCTCTGGAGCCTGGCCAGATCTTTGGGAAATCTTATCATTTGCTGCAAATGTCTTGAGAGAAAATAAAAGACAAAGAAATCAGATTCTGGTATAACCATTCAAAACATCCCCTAAGCCTTGCCCACCCTCTAACCTGTCACTAAAGGATGCTAAATAGGCCAGGAAGTGAACTGCTTAATTCTGTCTGCTGGTGCATTTGTAATCAAGAGCCAAGATGCAATCAAGCACCCTGCACTCCCTTTCATTCGGGGAACAAGAGCCCATGTGCAGCTCCTAGCAAGCGGATGCGGTTTCCACCAAGGTCTCTGCAATTTGCAACAGTTTATTGCTGGATTTGGCCTCTGGATTCCCTAGATAGCATGAGGTAGACTGGCTGTAAATGTCCCTCATGTAGGAAGATGGTTTTAGTTACTCTGGGGTGTTTCCCATGCTTTGAATACATCTTAGAACAGTTTGCAGCATCTGTCAGTTTGGCCAAGGATTTCAAGCCAGATCTCAATTCCCTTTTTCCTGGTGGTCTTGTCTGCTGTGCTGGGCTTTGCTTTCGAAGTGGCACAATGCAGTGATCCCTGCCTTGAGTATAAGAGCACCAAGCTCTGAATTGTAATGGGAAACTTCCAGTCTCATTTATCTTCATCTGCCTTGACCTGGGCTGACAAGAGAAATTCCATTAGTTAAAAAGAACCCCAATCAACCCACCCACCAAACAAAAAAACACTCACTCTTTTTTTTTCCTAGAGGCTATTGCTATAGAGTTCTGCAGTGATCCCTGCCTTGAGTATAAGAGCACCAAGCTCTGAATTGTAATGGGAAACTTCCAGTCTCATTTATCTTCATCTGCCTTGACCTGGGCTGACAAGAGAAATTCCATTAGTTAAAAAGAACCCCAATCAACCCACCCACCAAACAAAAAAACACTCACTCTTTTTTTTTCCTAGAGGCTATTGCTATAGAGTTCACCTCTGGAGAGACTA
>NW_008690697.1:14220-34420 GCF_000695815.1 Acanthisitta chloris | reverse complement strand
AACCTGAAAGTCACTCTCACACTGTTCTCCTTGCTTGCACCAGCCCTGTTTTAACCTGGTTGGTTGTTTGGCAGCTGATGGTTTCTGTGGTAGAGAAGTGTTCTCTGCACACAGCTTGTATTTTGGCCTGTGTTCCACCTACATCTGTCTGGAAACATCCATGTTCTGAGTGGGTGGGGGAGATTCTGGCACTTTCAAAGTATTTCCACTTTGGTCTGATTCAGAGGAGGAAAGGTTGGAGGAGAGGTGCTGATCCTTCCATGGTTCTGGTTGAAATGATAAGGTGTGAATGTAATGAGACACGAGGGCTTGGTGTATTCACACAGTCTTTCAAATTACCCAGTCCAAAGGATTCTCTATGTCAAACCATTTATCTCAGTAACAACACAATTTTACCAGCACAATATTATTGAATGAAAAGCATGAACTTCTTGCATAGAAAGGGAGCAGCTCTGCTTCACCGAGGTTTTTGTTGCTGTAGGATGTTTGTGGTCTTCCCAATGGCTTAGCACAAGGAATTCACCCAGAAATCCTTACCACCTCTCCAGTTTCTTGGGGTTGGAAGGGAGCAGTGTCCCTACAGTAAAGAACAGCCATTTCACTCATGCTAAGGACATGGAGAAGAGAGAACTTTCTGCATCAGTCTAGATGGGTTCAGACCTCGTGTGTTGTCAGAGAAGACAGGTGAGATCCAAACTGGGGTGCTGTAATGAACCCTCTGAAGTGCCTGTCAGCTCCACAGAGACCATGACCTAACTTAGAAACCTGGGGCTGGACAGCACCCAGTGCTCACACAGAGAGCAAGTTTCAACCTACTTAGGAGCTCAGACTCTTCCTGTGACTCTGGAACTTTTCAGACCTGGTTTATTTTATCATTTCAGATCCTGTCAGTTTGTCTTTAATTAGCAAGGCTAGAGCAGGGCTCCATGGGAACTTAAATGGGCCTCTTCTTTTAATTAAAATTTTGGTTTAATAGCCTGAAATAGCAGACATTAGAAAGAGCCAGAGCTCCAGCGAAGGAGGACAGTCCCTGTGGATCTGCAGTGACATCCTCCTGACTGTCAGGCAGTTATCACAGGGTTTTCTTTCCTCCTAAAGCTGATGCTGTCACAACAGTGATGCAAGGCCTGAACGTGATATGAAGCTCCAATCTAGGCTGTAACCAGACAACTTCCAACTTGCTGCTGGATGCTGTGCCAAAAACACAGCGTGTCTAGGTTGGTAGGTGACAGCAGGTCATGGAGAGGTGCTGAAAGTCCATTTTGCTTTTATTAGGAGAGCCAGGGAGTTTAAAATTTCATCTTAAAGAGCATCTAAGAAGGATTCCCTGTGTGCATTCACAGTAAATTTATTTTTCCGTAACTTCAATCAGGCAGTTATGAAAGAGCTATGAAGAAGCTGCTGCTTTGTCCCCTGACCCAAATTATTCTCATTTGTGGCAATTTTCCATCACTCTTCAGAGCCAAGAAAGCTGTCATCTGAGTGCTGGTCAGCACTGAATCTGTAGTGTGGATTCAAGATTTGGGTCATCGTTCCATGTGTCGCTCAGTGCTCTATGATTTGTAATGTGTCAAGTAATGAGAATGTTTGCAGCATTGATCTGTCAGTTATCCTATGGGGGGACAAGCAAGCAGGAAATATTTCTTACTTCACTTATATCCAAAGATTTGTCTTGTAGCTCAAGGGCAATATTTGCTGACAGATTTCCTCCTGTGAAGCGGGATTGACAGCTTGGGTTGCAGATAGACGTGCAGGAGCTGTGCCCAGAGCAGGGCAAGGGTGATGAGCCAGAGGTGTGGCCATCAGGCTTTGCTGGATCCTCATATCATTCTCATTGGTTTGAAAGCTCTCAGAAGCACATTGCTCACTCAGCCTTCCTGGACCAAGCTCTGATAGCAGCATGTTAAGTTACCACTGACTGGGGGCTCAGCTCCCTCCTGTTGAATGCTGGGGCACAGACGACCCAGTTAAGCACTCCTGCCCAGTGATGTGGCATTTTGTCCCTCTCAGGGATTACCCCAATCAGCACCAGGAGTTTCCAGCAGCAGTGGAAAAGTCTCACCTCTGCCATGGGGAGGACTGGTTCCCAGGGACAGCCAGTACCCCAGTGCTGTGGGCTCCCCACCCTCCTCCTTCCCTCCCTACAGGAAAGGCCTGTGGGTTTTCCAGCCATGGAACAGGAAAGAAGTGGGGATCCTGTTTACCTACCCACTTGCTGCTCACATCTATTTAAAACTTCTGCTTGTCTCATGCTGCTTATGGCTGTGGCATCTAGTCTGCCAGTTGTCCTGTCTCTGCTGTGCCCTCTGGAAAGTGTCTCTTCATGGAGCATCCTGTGTGGAGGTCCTGAGATGCCACAGCTGGAAAGGGCTTCAAAACCCAGCAGGCTGAGTCAAGGGGTTAGATCCCAGAACTGGTTGCTATGTGACTGGGAGATGAAAATAACAGCTTGGTCACCCACAAACTGGGGGGGTTTGGAACTGGGGGATAAGAGAAGGATATTTATTGGCACTGCACTGAGCAACGTTTGCCTTGCAGTTTTTCCCCCTCCTAAAGCAGCTTCTATATTAGATCCTAATAACATCCAATGCTATATCAGCTCTTAGGGAGGTGTCAGACAGTGTGTGACCTGTGCATGAACATGGAGGTTTGGTGAGATTTATGCAAAGCCTTTTTTCAGCAGCATTTCTTAGAGCTCACTGAAATATGAGAGGACATCAGGCACTGGCTGATTTGTTGTGGACATCTCCTTGCTCTTGCTGGGAAGTCTGAATTCTCCACAGCTGGGATAGAAGCCTGCAGCATGGGAGGCCACCTTCTCATGGGGGCAGGAGGTGGTTCTGAAGTAGGAGAGCCAGGAGTGCCTCCTGGGAATGCTCTGTGCTTTTGCCTGCTCCTGATGCTATGGGAGAATCTTGCTTCTTCATGGGAGCAGTTTGTCTCATGGTTACAGCTCTGAGGGCTGTTAGCAAAGGCGAGCAGGGTGATGGAGTTGTGGTTGGAGAGGGTTTGCTGGTGGAAATACTTGTGGGGTAGGTGAAAGGGAGGCTGGAGGTCTCCTTGTCAGAGCAGGATATGCACTCTGCAGGAGGAGGGCTCTGGGACAGCCTCCTGAGCAACAGAAACCTTTTGGCATAATTTGTGGTGTACATGTATTGTGTAAAATGCTGAATTGTGGGTGTAGGTGTTTAACCTGAGCAAAAGTGTCATGGTCTGGCATGGGTATTTGCAGTGGAAAACACTGTGTCTCTGTGCTTGTGCATCCCCAGGGATGCACAGAGCTCTGGAAAGCAGCAGGGCTGGCAGGAGCATGTGGGGACATGGCCAGGGTGGCCTTCTCTTGAGACTGCTGGGGGGGGAAGCCTTTTGCATTAGCATCCCCCCCGAGAAGTGAGTCATTCCCATGGGATTTGGGGAGAGTAGGAGTGTGAGAGGCTCCATGGAGCTTTTTCCCCTGCTGGGTTGGGTGGGTGTTGTTCTGAAGGTGCTTGCAGCACCCAGTCTTGGTGTTAGTGGGAATGCTGATGGCTGTGCTGGGCACAGCACAGGGTGCTCAGGTAGTAGTAGTTCATGAGTGCCCAGTGGAGCAGCAGCCTGAGCATCCTGCAAGTCACTCAGTGGCCACATTTAGCTGAATTAGCCCCTTAAACGCAGTGGTGGCAGCTCTGCATAGCAGTAGGCTAATCACTCAGGAGAGGATTTGCTGGAGAAGGTGATGGCTCACAGTTGCCCTGCCTGGTGCAGGTACCAGGATCCATATCAGGCTTCCCTGGGAAGGCAGGCACGGTGCCCCTGGGCTGTGCATGTGTCATGTTTCTGCACTGCAAACATCCTGAGAGGAGCACTGACATGCCCTGCCTTAATCTGAATGCCAGTTTGTATCAGGGACCATGTAACCACACTGACCTGCATCCTTGGACTGGGATGCTTGGGCACCCATGCATGGCCATAGCCAGTGCTGCAACCAAATGCTTTGTGTGTGGCTGACACAGGCTGAGCCAAAAGCCTTGGTCTGGCAGTGTGGGTCTGACCTGCCCATAATCAGGACAAGCCACCCAGAGCAGGGAGAATGGCACAATGAGCATCACTTATTCTATTTAATTAAATTTGGGGGGCTTTTTTTTATGGCCTATTTTTTTATTTGGACAGTTGCTTAACTGGGAAAGTAAGCTGGGGGGAGGGAAGACGTCCTTATTTAAAAGGATCTACCCTTAGCCCATTAATCTGGGCCAGATGTGCTGGTACATGTTTATTGCTTTGTGTGGCCCTGTTCAGGAAAAAAAGCATAAATATCACTTTGTAGCTGTTCTGCTTTGCTCGATGAATCTGGATCAGTGTCTCTCTCCCTCCTAATCGGGTTAGTTTTCTTTTGATCTACCTCTGTTAAGGGAAACTTAAACTGATTTAGCTATTCCCATCCATTTTCCATTTGCCTGATGGCTCTTTCCACAAGGCTGTCTCAGCTCTACCCTAATTACTGTTGAGTTGTCTGATGCTGTAGCAGGTGAGACTGTGCTGTATAACTTTGTAAATCTTAGCCAATGTTCACTGGGAATTTTTTTGGCAG
Source organism: Acanthisitta chloris (assembly GCF_000695815.1). Taxonomy (NCBI): domain Eukaryota; kingdom Metazoa; phylum Chordata; class Aves; order Passeriformes; family Acanthisittidae; genus Acanthisitta; species Acanthisitta chloris. Next base: position 29,853 of record NW_008690697.1, on the reverse strand, counting down.
ATATTTTGTTTCGGTTTTGGGCAGATTAGTTTTAAATTGGCAAATGCACTAGACTTAAGGAGAAGACAATTGCTACTAGCTGTCAGAAAGAAAACACTAATTATCAATCATGTTTTATTGAGCCTCTGTTGAACTGATTTGCTGTAGAAAACATAATTTTCTTGTACTCTAGCTTCAGGACATCTGATTTTTGAGAGTTCTGCTCTCTCAATAACGGTGATATATGTTCCAGCATAGAAGAGAGGGAAAAAATCAGCTCAGGATTAAAAGCTGTGGCACCCTGGAATTTTAATCACCTGTTTTTAGGGACATGAAACAATTTTCTGTGCTGCTGGGCCATAAAATCATCATTCCTTGTCGCTTCTGCATGTAGCCCCTGTCCCTGCATGTGATTTACAGCGTTCCCAGCCACAGCAGGGTTTAGTGAATGCTGTGGCTTGTTTGTTTGCTCTGAATGGGTCTTGGTTTTGAAAATGAGCCTCGAGTTACTGGAAGACAAGATAAGAATCCTTGGGGGAAATTTCAGTGTTCCTGCCTTGCTCTGGGGCTTGGCTGTGATGCTGTGATTCCCGTGACTCAGAGCAGCAGCGAGGCACCAGCTTCCTCTGAAATCACACATGTTTTCAAAGCTGCTTGTCTGGTTGTTAAGTAAACCAGGGGTTTAGTGAGTTATTCTCCACTGTGGTGGTGTGTGATGTTGAAAATCTCTCTTGCTGGCCTCCTGTTGTCTGTAACATGCTCAGACTGACTGCTGGGAAAGGCAGGTGGAGGTGAAGGGGCATCTTCCCAACTGGCTCACGTAGCCCCTTCCCGTCTGCAGACTGGTTTTGTTTTTCTCTTGAGATAAGTCCAACAGGGATCAGCAGTTTTTATCCAGCTGTTTTTGTTGTGAGAGGGAAATGTTATCTGTGAGGGGAGATAGGGTAACCTCTGTGGTATGGACATGTGGGAGCTGACCCAGGAATGTGGCCAAATAGGACTGGTCAGTGGGTCAGCACAGCCTGGCTCCTGTCCCTTGCTGCTGGTTTAGTCCTAGGGATGTGGTTCATCAATAGTAAATTCAGCATTATTTCCAGTGAGACTATCATAAAGGAAGGGATTTCCAGCCAAGAAGTTGGGGAAATCTTGTCATTCAAATCTAGTCTAGTCTCTGAAGAAACTCCTTGATTTAAATACTCTGGGTGGAAGAAGGAAGGAGCAGATGGCTGCAAAGCATCTCCAGACTGCTGACGATGTAAGGACCTTCTTATAGGAGCTCCTGTTCCTTCCACAGTCCTTTGAAGAACCTCCTACTAATGCTCTTGGAATTTTACTGCAGAATAGAAACCCAAGGGAGGGTTTGCACATCTTGCTGAGCTGCTCTGGGGCTCAGGTCTGTCTGAATTCCCATCTGACTGGGGCTCTCCTGACTGATGCTGGGGTGCAGCAGAAGATGACCTTGCCTCTTGTCCCCTCCCCAGGGTGACTGCAGTTTGCAGCTGCCATGATTTGCCCGTGGTGGGGACAGCCTTGCCTGTGTGTGCTGAGCATTCATCTCTGCTTTTATGGGTGCTTTATTTGCTAGAAATCTCTGCTGCATATCTTCTTCTTTTTGATGTCTTTGATGCTGTTGTGCATCACAGTCACAAAACACCACAAATCAATCCAGTTTATTGGGTCTGTCTAGAGAAAGTCCTCCTGAGGAACTGAGCAGGCACTAGAGAGCAGAGGTTTCTGTAGCAAAGAGGTTAATGCAGTCTGTCCCAAAAACTCTCAGTGCCTCATGCCAAGCCTGGTTGTCATCTTGCTGCTTTTAGCCCCCACAGTTCTTCTGTCCCCAGAGCATATACGTGGCTGTTTGTTGTGTGAGGGATGTGTGTTTGTTGGTCAGTCCCTTGCTCCAGTGATCCTGGTGCCCAGTTCAGTGGAAGAGTTAGTGCCAGAGTCTGCTGGTCCTTCATGTGTCCTTCAACCAAAAGTGGGTGGTGATGCTTGGAGAGCTTGGCCACCAAAATATGTTTGTACCCTAGTAGTATGTTGCACAGATGATGCAATTTATGCAACCAGGGCCCATTTTAACTCCCTTTTTGCTGGTGATCCACTTCTTCCAAGGTGTGCTGGATGGAGGAAAGGTAACAGCCCTGTCAGGATGTGGAGCCAAGCCAGGGTTACAGGGTTACAGCTGTGGGAGGTGACAGCAGCCAGGGCAGAAGACAGCCTTCACAATCTCCCTTTTCAAAGGGGAATAGCTAGAATTTGGTTCAGGGTTTGTAGGTCAGGTTTCCATTATACAACTGTACTGGTTGCAGCTGTTCATGGGAGATCCAGACCTCGTTGGATGCTCCTGGTCTGGTGGGCTCCTTTCCCTGGGAATTATTGTTTATGAGCAGATGAACAGAAAGAAACAGAATTTCTTTGTTGCAGCACTAACTGGGGGGTAATGGAGGGTTGGAAGGAGATTTGCCTCAGTCTGTGAAATGAGGGAAACATCTTGGAAGTATTTGTTACAAACACCTGCCTGGAAAGAATTTTTTTTTTTTTTTAGTCTGTGTTTTTTCCAGATAAAGGTAGAACCTAAACAGTTGAGGAGGGACCTCATAATTAATCACAGATCTAGCAATGAGGATCAGATCTCCTGCATCTTCCAAAACAGGTACAAGTGCTCTTGGCACAAGTCTCACTGAGCATATGGTCCCTGCCCATGCTTTCAGGACAGGAGTGCTTGTGTGAGGAGGGTTATACCCTTGGTTTAGTGAGTGAGAGTACAACCCTCCCACTTCATTTCACAAGGGATGAAACGGTCCATGGTGTCTCCAGGAATCAGAGCACTTGGATTCCTATCCTCATGATGGACTGTCACCCTGGCTGGCCAGCTCTGCTCCTGTTCTTGAAGGACTTGCCCTCAAAAACGTGTTGAGTAGGATGCTACAAGCCTCCTCTTCTGGATGTTGGTCAGCAGAAAAATGTGTGTTCTTGCACCGCAAGCTGCCAAAGTTGCTGGAGATACTGAATTTTGGGGTTAGCAGCAGGACAAAGCAGAGGAGTGCTGGGCCCAGCCCAGGCAGTTGCACAGGGCTGCATATCTGCCCAACCCCATGCATGAGCCTCCAGGCAACTCCTTGTACCCTGTGCCATCACTCAGATCCACCTCTGCAACCTGTAATTAGTGCTGTCAGCCGAGCGATGTAAGCAGCCACTTCAGCATTAATTACTTTAATGAACTTACTAAGGTGGGTTGAGCTACTAAAGCATTTTGTTGTTACTGTAAATTTTTAAGTCAACATATTAGAGTGCGGAATCGATGGGAGGTGACGCAAAGCTGGAGCCTGGCTTTCCTCTTGTCTTCGTGTTCAAACTCTGGGTTATTTTAGCTAATTTAATTGTGCAATCTGTTCTCCTCAATTGCACAGATGCAGCTGTGGCCAGCAGTGTGGCAGGAGAGAGCAAGGAGGTTCTCTCTCTCTTTACTCCTAGATGTAAAGGATGCAGTGAGTGATCTGTCATTCTAGCCTAGAAGATGGATGTCACTGTTCTTGTGTTGTGACAACTCAAAGGTGGTCCATGATGCTTGGGCTCTTGTAGTGTTAAATATGTAATGAAAAACTCCCTAATGAGAAGGATCTGCTGGTGAGGGAGCTCCCATAAGCAAGCAGGATGGGATAAAATGGTTCATTAACAACTCTGGGCTCAGTACAGAAATCAGCAGAGTTTTCACTGCTGTGGAGAGGAGAATGGTCCTGATGTTGCTAGTGGCAAAACTTAATGGAGAATTTTAATGACAGTTAATTATTTTGCAAACTGCCATTTTATTGGGAAATGTGATATACTTTGGCGTACTGAAGCTGTTCTCCAGTGGTGCAGAAAGGAAAACTCACTGCTCTGAGCAGCCTCTTGCTGCACAGGCTGGGGGAGGCATCTCACTCACAATACTGACATGGAGAGTTGGACAGGTTCTTTTGTGCCAGGACAGGAGTCCTCTTGCAGGGACGAAGGGAGAGAAGTCAACTGATCGTTAGACTTGATGATCTTAAGGATCTTTTCCAACCTTTATGACTCTGTGATTCTAAGCAGAATATATTGTGCTTTCTTTGCTCCCTCTAACTCCTTGTGGCCAACATCAAGGAGTTGTAGCTTCAATGTTCAGAGATACTGCTCTGTGTAAGAGCTGTAGTAATTACATATTCTTTAATTTGGTGGTTTAAATAGGTATTTTGCTAATATTAATAAACTCAGCATGTAAATGAAATGGAAATAAATTAAAAATAAAGCAGTATATGTACAGAGACTAAAGTGCTCATCTCTCACAGAATGAAACCTCAATGACCTGGCCTGAAGCACTAAGGCAAAGCACTTTCCAGAGGAGAATTTCAGCTCTTTTCACCTTTACATCAAGTAGAAGATTCCCAACTGCCCCTGAAGGCTGGTAGAGCAGTCTGATAAGTGCTGGGAGTCCTGAGCTCACCTCCCTGCTGTGAGCTGTGCCCATGAGTTTGGAACTCAGACCTCCCCTCCCATGTGGGCCCATCCTTGTTCCCCTGCCAGGGCATTGGCACCTCCTCAGCACTCTGAGAAGGAGCAGGTTTCTCTCTCTGCCCAGCTCTGATCTGAAGGGGTTTGCTGAGTTCAGACTGTATTGTGCCAATGAAAGATTAAAGCTGACAGAGATGGCTTTTGAAAATGAGGGAGCTGCTTGTGAAAAAGGAAAGTGCTCCTGACCCCATGTGCAGTTCCTTTCTTTACTGCATCAAAGTGCCGGAAGCTCCGCAGAGGAGAGCTGGCAGCAAAAGCTGTTGTGAGTTCACATGAGGCTGGCACTTTGGTGTCTATGGATAGGGCAGGGAAGGGTGAAGACAACAAGTTGGACCTTTTTTTATGTTCCTCTCTGAAGTCTAAGTGACCTGTCAAACTCTCGAGCTGCTGGGGCACCCTCCCAGCAGTCATAAAGCTGTATTGCATCACCCACCCTGGGAACACTCACCTACTGCTTGAGGTGGTGGAAGCAGAAATCACAGGGGACTTGTAGCAGAAGGGTTTTGAGAGAGTTTTCAACCTTGTGTGATGGAGCAGGTGAAGAAACCATCATAACAAGGTGATCTGTGTGCACAGCATTCAACAATCAGGTTACAGATCAACCCAGGTTGTATCCCTGCATGCCCACTTGTTTTGACCTAATTTAAAGGTCTTTGTGAGGTCTCTGAGGAGTCATGGAAGGACATTTCAAATCTTCTTCAAGGAAATAAGGAAATGGTATGGAAATTAACTTTTTGTCCACTTTTTTTCCCCTTTTAATTTGGATGCTCAAGATAATGGGGCTTAAGTTTGAATTACATGACTAGCAACCTGCAGCAAGTTTATGCCATGATCTTTACAGACCATCTTCAACTGGATCAGGCCCAGGGCCCATGAGGTAGATAGTTCCCCCCTGACTGGAGGGAGTAGTGTCCTCTGTGCTCAACAGCCACCACACAGATTTCTTTATATAGAATGGTTTGGGTTGGAAGGGACCTTAAAGACCATCTCATTCCAACCTCCTGCCACGGGCAGGGACACCTTCCACTAGCCCAGATTGCTCCAAGCCCCATCCAGCCTGGCCTTAAACACTTCCAGGGTTGGGGCAGCCACAGCTTCTCTGGGCAACCTGTGCCAGTGCCTCAGCACCCTCACAGGGAAGAATTTATTCCTAATATCTAACCTAAATCTATTTTCTTTCAGTTTGACACCATTGCCTCTTGTCCTGTCACTACATGCTCTTGCTAAAAGTCCCTCTCCAGCTCTCTTGTAGCTCCTTTAGGCAATGAAAGGGGCTCTAAAGTCACCCCCAGTGCCTTCTTTCTCCAGGCTGAACAACCCCTGCTCTCTCAGCCTCTCTTCACAGGAGAGGTTCTCCTCCTGTCAGACCTGTCTCATTTATTGTAAGCATTGCTGTAGCTGTGATAAACCTGCATTTCTGCCAAGCTCAGGTGCTAACTTCTGATTCAACTCTCAAATATCTGAACTGGCTTCCATGCAGTGCTGAATACCCTTGGTGGTGATGTTCACGGATAAACTCTTTTGACTTTTCTGATAAGAGTTTGTTGGTAACCAAGGCCTAGGAGAGTTATCCAATCTGTTTGGATATGTTACAGACAAATTTGCAGCTTGGAGCGCTGGGTTACGTAGGTGTTTCTGGGAAATGGCCCTGCTTGGGATGTGGTGGTACAAGGATCAGCTGCACCTCCAGGCCAGGTGCCCCAGAGGGGCAATGTGGCACTAGCTATGGGACTTTGTGCAGTTGCTCAGTGACCCATGACAACTGCCAACTGCCTCTGCTCCCTGTCCTGGTGTGAGGCTGTCACAGGCGCCACAAGGAGCAGCTGCACAGGGGACACTGGACTTTGGGGATTGCTTTGGGATTGGAGATGTTTGACCTGGAAAGCAAACTGAATGCACTGCTTCATTAATACAAAAAAAGAAGTTGTGGACTGTGTGATTTGTCTGTGTGTGACAGGGGTTGAAATGAAGGTTGAAAAAGAGAAGTGGTTGGAAACTCTGGGGGAATAGTTGGGTTTGATCAGCCCTGAAAAATGGCAAAATTCTGGGACTTGGCTTATGAGAGAGGAGGTAAATAGGTTGTGCTGGCTGTGTTGCTGGTGAAGGTTAGGGATGGTGGTCAAATGTAGGCTTGGTGCCAAAATGTGCTTCATTCTCCACCTCTCACACAGATCTGAGCTGAGCAAGGACCTTCCCAAGGGAGCAATGCCAGCTGAGACCTGCTGAGCCATGGCTTCAGCTTCTCTCTTTAAAATACCCATAGACACAATTATCAAACTCTGCCAAATTCATGGCTCACCATGAGGTCTGGTTGTGTCAGAGCTGTTAGTGCTGAGGCTCCAGCTGCTTTATGCTTAAAGGGCAGAGCTGGGAGCTGGGACTCAAGGCAATGTCACAGCTGTGCCGTGGACTGTCCCTGTGACCTTGGCAAAGAAAGATCACTGAGTCTCCTGAGCCTTGGTCTAACTTGGGCTGAGATGTCACATCTGTGAAATGAGGCAAAAAACTGATTACAAAATCCCAGGAGACAGCCTGGAGCTCACTCCAGTAATGGCAGCAGCACTTTGGGAGATCTCTGGATGAAAGGTGCTGTTGAAATTCAGATCTCTGAATTGTGTAAAATCTGCTGCTGAACAATTGCAGGTTGCAAAAGCAGAAGGACTGTGAAGGATCAGCCAGTGCTTCTCTGGTAAAGTTCAGGTTGCTGCTAAACTTGCATCAAAGTGTTTTCTGTAGTGTTTGCTTTTTAAAAGGAAACCACATTCTCTATTTGACAACAAAAAAAAGGGGGGGAATGATGACTTTCTGCTTTTATAGACATTTCTCTTCCGGCTCTGCACGGCAACACAGCATTTCAAGTGAGAAATGATGCTGTGGAGCAGGAGGTGATGGTTTGGCAGATTACACTTGAACTCCTGGTGTGTTTCCTGTGTGGTGCAATGGTGTGAGACACATCTGGGCTGGCCCCAGGTCCTGTTGCAGCTGTGTCACACAGCTGGGTTTGAGCTGGGGCACACTGCCCTTCTGCCTTCTGCAGGCATTCAGACCTTGGCTATGTGGCACTCTGCTCCATGAATGCAGCAATCCATGGGAGCAGACCTAAGGATGTGATGCAGTCCTGTGTATCTTAATGATCTTCATCCCTAGTGTACTCATCCTAAACTAAAGGGACACAAAGTTGGAGGAGGAAGAAAAATCCTCCAAGCAGTGCTGATCAAGGTCAGGGTGGAGAAGGTACAGAAACAGCCAGAGCAGTTGGAGCCTCTTTAAAGACCTGGGCAAGGTTAGAGAGGCACAGCACAGAACAAGGGTCTCTGCAGTGGGACAGGCTGAGGAGCAGGGGAGGGGGAGGGCTCAGCCTGTAGCTGAGCTCCTGGGCTGTGGTCAGCAGGCTGGCACTCTGGGGAATCATCTGGTATTAACTCAGGGCAGCCTGAACAGCAGATATGTATTTCCCCACCCTCCACCAAAACCTCTCTTCCGTTACTCTAAATAGAAAGTTTCCTGTTTTATAATTGAGACTGTTACAAACATTCATGTGGTTCGGGTCACCATACAGCTGCTTAGCTGAGGCCATAGGATGCCTGAAACACGAGCAGGGGCCAGAGACTGTTGACTCTGGAACCTAATAACACTTTCGAATGGCAGTATGAACTATTTCCTGCTACACAGAGCATATTAGAGTATCCTCTTGCAAATACTGGCAGGCTGGCTCTGCATAGAGGTTGGAGGGTATTGCAGTGCTGCTCCTCAGATCACCTGTTATGTTATTGTGTTAATGTAGCTGGGGAAGCTCTTCATGGACTCAGACAGCTGCAAAAGTTTCCCTCCTGACACCATTGCTCCCTTTTATCTAAGCCCTTCTTAAGCTGTAGTTTCTAGTAAAGCCAATTAATTTTTTTGGCAGCATTTAGTTTTTGGTACCATGAAAGATTTAATTTCTAATAAGCTTAGTACAGACATCACAGGTGCTGACTGCTGCTTGGCTCAGTAGATAGATGTTGGTCCAATACATCAAAAGTAGTTTCTGAACAGGTATGTAAGTGGGATCCTCTGTGCTGCTCAGATAAAAGTCTTTGATGTTGTGTTGTCTGAGTGGATTTCCCTGTGTTGTCATGACTTCCAAGAAGAGCTCTTTTAGGGAAGAAACTTGGAAGTAGCCACAGCAGCAGGAGAAGGGGAGGTCCTCGTTGAGTTATTGACTCTGTAGGTGCCCTTTGTCTGACTCTGCCTGAAACATGAAATGAAATGTGTTTCTTTCCTGCTTGCACCCGACAAACCCAACATTTCAGGTGTGAACTCAGGAGATGGGGGATGCAGGTGTCCATTGAGTCGCAGCTGGAGGAGGTATCTGTCCCTCATCCCTCACTTTCTGTTGGTGTTCCCTGCTCAGACCACTGATTCATTTGGCTCTGACCACAGCAGGACAATTCCGTTGGTGTACCATCACACCCTAAAAGCCAGCATTGCTCTGCTGATTGCCACAGCTTCTGAGTCACCCTTGGGAAACTTGGCCTCTGTTTTCTTGGTCCATGCCTCCCTGTCTGACCCAATGGTTTTTTTAGTACTCTTTAAATCATCACCACTCAAATACCTACTCCAAAATGCCTCTCAGAGAAGAGGCTCTCTGGCAGCCCAGGTGTTGCTGTCACTGTGATATTGGGGAATCTGCTTTCCTGGCTCCCCGCCCCCAGCAATCCTGCGCAGCTGAGCCCGAAGGTTATATAAAACACTCATCCCTTTCAAAGCCCATCATCTGTCTAAAAACCATACCAAAATGATTTATTTATTCTTCCAATAACAGATGAGAGCTGGGAAACCAAGGAAGTAATCTCTGACTTTAGTTTTGCTTTATGTGTTTAATATCTCTCACATGGACCAATTTCACTGCTAGTCTGACAGGAGGATGGGATCAGGATGCTTTTGAACATGACCCTGTATCCTTAGAAAGGTTTCTCAGAAGGTAGCACCCTCTAATTTTTATTTTTCCTATTGAAATGAATTTGGCTTTGTTTCTGCTGCATCCTTTGGGGCACTGCACGCTGCAGACAGGTAACTTGCACACTTACTTATCCAGGTAATCCCAGGTGGATGGAAGCTGTTAAAGTAAGATGCTTTACCATCACTCACACTAAGTGGATATCAGAACTGAAGTCCTGTAGATGCAGAACAAGAAAAACGTGGGATGCAGAAGGGTTTGGGGGCCCCTCCCCCCCAGACACAGCTGTAGGAGGCTGTCCCTTTGTAGCATTCCTCTTGCTGCTCTGGTGCTACAGTGATGGATAGGGGTCAAAGCATAAAGCAGAAATGGAGTGAAATAGGCACAAAGAGGGGGAGAAAAAATTGGTCCCTATGTATTAAATATATATTTGACTTGTTGACAACTCTCAGTTGCTGTCAGACTGAAACTTGTGCAGGGGCCAGGCCCCAGCTCTGCAGGAGGAGCCTGGTGAGTGGGACAGGCTTCTCAGGGCTGGGGAGGGCTGTGCCCTCTTAAGCAAGAAGCATCAGAGTCAGAAATAGATTTTCCTTGAGAGAAGCAGCACCTGGGCTGGGTGAAGTTGCGTGCAATGCCCCTGCCCTTGTGAATGTGGCACGAAGCAGATGGGGCCCTGCTGGCCTCTTTCCAAGCTTCCCAGATTTTGTGGATATATTAGAAGCAATGTGTGTGCCCGGCTATAAACTAGGTGGGAAGTGTTTAACAGGCTTTGAACCTTCCCGAGGAAGCTGGGTGATCAATCATGATGGGATGTCTCGGGCACTGGCTCAGCAGGCAAACTGGGCCACATGTATTTTTAGGAATACTACATGTTTGAAGCTGACTGAGTGTGGTGGTTTGTTTTCTGTGGGCTTTTTTGTCTTTCAAAAAGCTTTAGGGAGTTGTGGAGTTTATCAATGGACCAGATTGGGCTATCGGTTGTATGTTGTAGGGCGTGGAGGATAAGGCTGAGTAAGTTCATCCTGTTATTGCTCAGGGTTTAGGTATGCTGTAAAATATGAATATCACAGTGTGCTGTGCTAGGAAGTTGGATGCTTTGCTGGCAGAGTACTCACAGCTTCAGTGCTGTTTTCCTGGCATTGTTTCTCCTGTGTAATAAATATCCCTGCAAAACCACAGCAGTAAACATGCAGCTTTGAAGTAGCTGAGCCCATCCATAAGCCCATGCCTGGCAGGCTGGGATCAGTCTTTCCAGACTTTTGCCAGCACCCCCTGCATGGCACAGACACCGCTGGTATCTCACTACAAGTAATGCTGGGAGGAGTTTCTTCTGCTACACTGAGTCTTTGACTAAAGCTACATTTGGGTGGAAGTGACTTGGAGCAATCTGTAAAAATGTGTGTCTTAACCCAAGTGAAACTTCATTTCATTCAGTAAAATCAGGTATGAACATACAGGAATTATTCCACTGCCATAGAGACCTCAGTGCAACAGTAGCTTTTAAAGGTGGCCTGAAAATGCCTAGTTAACCAGAAAGTGAGCTAGAAGAGTTTAATGATTCAAAAAAGAAATTCTTGAATGCAAAGGATTGAAATAAACCTGAATTTTTATAAGCTAATGGCCATTGTGTATATGCAAACTCGGAGCACACAGGTAAACCTTCTTGCCAGTAGAGACAATTTGCCACTATGTATTTCTGGGAGGAATCAGGACCTCCTATCAGGAAGGTGTCTCTTGGGTCTTTTTCCCTCTCCCTGGTATCCGTATCAGTTCCAGTTGGCTTTTTCTCCTTTGAGTTATTAATACTTGAGGTATGCAAGCACTGGGTATAGATAGGAATGTAATAGTATCCAGAATTTTATAGTGCAGCTTATTGACTTAGTGGGAACTGCACAAACAAAGGCTTTTATTTCCCTCATGGAAAAGTCCTCATCTGGTTTAGGAACTTTTCTGGAAAAGCTGTTTCTCGTGTAAACTCAGTGGGAAGTACCTCTGATGAAAAATGATAGTGCTGTAATATCTCTCCAGGTGGGAGAGCCGATTACCCTGCCTTGAACTTTCCTCAGGGCCTTTGCAGTGTTGTTTTTGCCTTTCCCCTGCTTTATATTTTTTGGTGAGAATAAGAGAGGCTTGGACATGCTTGGGAGGGGAAGGGAGCTCGTGAGAAGTGGCTTTGCTGTGTTCAGGGAGGAGAATCTTTCTAAGGCTGCCCCAGGACATGTGATGGAAGGAGACTTAAAACCAAGGCTGTGTTTTCACAGCTGTTGTGGGAGCTTTTTCCATTTAACACAGCACAGATGTGAATGATAAAACATAAATTGAAGATTAATGTACTCCATCTTGGCGTGTGAGAGGTTCAATTATAGACAGAGCAAGCAGAATAATGGAAAATACATTTGAGTGATTGTTCAGTTAATATAATTTGCAATGAATTATTCACAACAATTTGTTCACCCAGCTCTTATTGTAATCATTTTCATTCCTTCATTTGCTATGCATTCAAAACTGCTTCCCACAACTTGTGCTTGACACGTAATAAAGTCTCTCCACGCACCCAGCCCCTGCTCCCCACCTGCCCACGCCTACGTGCAAAGAAGGACAGATTTGACAGAGCTCAGCATTTTCACCACTGAGCTCTCTAAGAAGTTAATCACACAGCTCTTATTGTAATCATTTTCATTCCTTCATTTGCTATGCATTCAAAACTGCTTCCCACAACTTGTGCTTGACACGTAATAAAGTCTCTCCACGCACCCAGCCCCTGCTCCCCACCTGCCCACGCCTACGTGCAAAGAAGGACAGATTTGACAGAGCTCAGCATTTTCACCACTGAGCTCTCTAAGAAGTTAATCACAGTGTTAAAGTGGACTGCTGCTGATCTGAACCTGATGATGTGACCCCTCGAAACCTGTTGTGTTGGGCTCAGAGTGGCCTGGGCTCACAGAGAACACATTTCCATGCAGTACTGGGGGAGCCTATGGGGGGATTGTCCTTCCAGGAGTGGAGGCTGAGGCTGGAGCTGACAGAAGGTGATCAGAACCCTCCTACCTGTATTGCATCCATCATGCCTGAAGGTGGGGGAGAAGGTGTTGGGCTCTGCAGTGAGGCATGTGGCACCAGGAGTTCTTGAAGAGAAGCATCTTGCATGCTCAGATCCCTGTTCTAAGCAGTAGAGTGGGTTAGTAGCAATGCCACAGCCCTGGAACTGAGGGTCCAGCTTCCAGCACTGCAAAGTGTCACAGTTGTGTCCCCCTTTTCATATTCTTAAGGCACTGGAAAACCCACAAATGCACATTACTACTGAAGTTTTTCAGAAATGAGACCTTGTGCTCCATGGTCATGTGGCAATGCTGTTCCAGGGTAGTGAGCTTGGGGAAGGTGTCCATGTCCTCCTTCCCCATCCCTCTGCAGGTCAGTCCACAGGGAGCAGGGGATGATGAAGATGTTTTTTGCCACCCCATGCCCAGCAGCTGGGGTGGTGGGTAGGAACAGGGGCTGTGTTCTGCTATGAGATTGGGACACTAGGTAAATCTCCTCACTTGTAAAAGGGGGATGTGTAATAGGAAATTGCAGTTCTTGGTGTTCTGCCTAGCTGTTGGGATTGGCTGTCTGGAGCATGAGGAATACTGAGGGCAAAATCCCTCTGGCTTCAGAGAAAAGAGCCAGGACTCATTGCTGCCCAGCCCTGTGTTCCCTTGCCAAACTGAGATGCAAACTTCAGCTTAGGCTGGTAAGGAGTTTGATCTCTTCTTCATGCCATGTTTGCCTGGATCACTGGTACCACATCCATACCTAGTTTCATTATTTGACTTTTCTGAGCTCCTCTCTAATGTCTTGTGCTTGTCAGTCTTCAGTGTGCTGGGAGATACTGGGAAATATGGTGGACCTGTCCTGGGGGAAGAAAGGAGCCAAGGGAAGGTGCACTGGGACCATGAATGCTTGTGCAGGGGTTGATGGAGAATTCAAAGCTGCTTTAGGGTAAGATAAGCACTTCTTTGAATCTTAACCCTTCAGGACCTCTTACAAGCTCTGTGAAGTCACAGCCACAGTGCAGTCAACACAAACCCTCATACTCCATAACAAGCTGTGATTTATGCTACTGCTTCTTCCCGTGGAGGGACAGCACTTGTAAGGTTCATCTGCCAACATCTACTTGTCCAAATCTCCATAATCAGGCAAAACATGATTATGGAGCTGCATGTCATTAGTACACAATGGCACTTAACTGACTGAGATTGAATTAAAACCCTAATGGCAGAGCATCTGAGGTAAATAAGAGACAACCAGAGCCACTGGTGAATGACTCCTCTATCACTCAGCTTGGATTAGGAGAACAGGAGCTCAGGGCTGGCCAGAAACAGTGGAAGCAGAGTCATTAAATGGGCTGTATGGGCTGGGATTCAGTGCTTTTATTACTGTTAAGCATGCAAGTGTTGGGGGTGTGAGCTGAGTGTAGGCGTGGGCTTCCTGGGGCTGGAAAAAACCCAGAGGCTTCGGACTCACTGCAGCTGTGGATGAGTTTTGTTCTTTGCTGTATTCTGCTTTTTTTTGTATCAGTTTCATCAAAAAGGTGTCAATGCCTTGAAATTATTTCCAGAAAACATAAAGCATTCATTTGGAGTTAGGTAAAACAATCCACCCAACTCATATAAAGTGTTTTATTTCCCTTCTGTCTGGTTCTGCCTTCCTTTTTGATAACGTCACACCAGTGGCTTCCAATCAAAATTTCACTTTGGTTTGGATTTGCCTTTCTTGCACATGCCTTTTCCAGATCTTTTAAAACAAAGCTTCATAAATCAACATTGATGTCATTGTGGATGTGTTTTCCATGTTCTGCTTTGGATGCCAGAAGTGCTCTGTCCCAGGGGACAGCCCTGCTTCCCTGTGGATGTGCTGGGGAAAGAGCTCCCTCTGACAGTGGGACAGGGATCAGAGGCTGCAGGATGCTTTGGAGTGAGCAGCCTTACAGTGGTTTTGATTGCCAGCTCTGAGGATGGTTATTGCTCTTTCAGCTCTGTCAGTGTTCCTGATTTTGCAGCTCTGGTTTCACTCAGTGCTTGCCTCCCTGTCACCAAATAAGATGTGATGTGAATATCTGTTGCTACTCTGGCCCCAGGGAGATGATTATGAACCTCTATCTTGTGCTGTCAGTGACATTTGAGGTAGGAAAGCCATTAGGTAGTGAAATCTCTGGAGAAAAGGCAGGGAACGAGCAAGTAAACAATAGAAGATAGGTATGGATCATCGAGATTTGTCAGCAGTGTTAAATTGGAATAATTCCTAGTGTTGCAATTGATTTGTTTTCTCTGCCAGCTTTGTTGCTATTACCCTGTGGAAGATCTGATCCTCAGAGCAAACTTTATTTTTCACCTAGGGGCTAACAACTTTTCATGTGTTTCAGAAATTTGCATTTTAATGGAATAAATCTTACCCTTTTCCCCAAAGCAGCAATTAAAAAATAAAGCCTCTGGGAAGCTTTCTCCAAGCACCCAACAGCTCGAGTGAAGTGTCCAAAGCAATCCTGATGTATTTATGTGTGGTAGGGCCCTGAGCGTATTGGGTTTGTCATCATGGATAGATAACTTCTTGAGAGAAGACCTCATTCCTCTCACAATGAGATCCTGAAATCTCCACTTGCCCTTGATTTCTCCTGGGCTACAGAGTGCAGAGACTGCACTGGGACGTTGCAAAGCACAAGGTAAAAATGGAGACTGTTCCAGCATCACTGTATGAAAATGATAACTGTAATAGCAGCCTCCTTTGGAAGGAAGTTGGGGGAAAATTGTATGCTGGTGCTCCCTGCTGGATAAATCCAAGAAGGCTCATTTCTCACTGGCACTGCAGTGACATGTCAGTGTTGGGCTCGTGGCTCCTGCAGCTCTGCCCACACTGGAACACCCTGATGGTGTGAGTCGCCTTTGTCTTGAACCGGTCAGGGCTGGCTGAGAGCAAGAGATGTGTTAGGACTACAGTTCTGATTCTC
This sequence comes from Acanthisitta chloris, assembly GCF_000695815.1. NCBI lineage: Eukaryota > Metazoa > Chordata > Aves > Passeriformes > Acanthisittidae > Acanthisitta > Acanthisitta chloris. The sequence goes on along the minus strand of NW_008690697.1, from coordinate 14,422 downwards.
CTCCTGTCTCCTTCCCTTACAGTGTGTTACTTGCTGAAGAGCAACATCAGCCCCGACCTGTGCAATGAGGATGGATTAACTGCGCTGCATCAGGTGAGGTGTGGGAGGAGGTCACAGCTCCCTGCTGCTTCCTGCTGCTCTCTGAGCAGTCTTGTCCAGGTTGAACAGAGACACCTCTTGTGTTTCATTTGTTTACCTCAGT
>NW_008690697.1:0-14200 GCF_000695815.1 Acanthisitta chloris | reverse complement strand
TGTTTCTCAGGGAGCAGAGATTGAACCCTTCTTTTGCTCTATCCCAGACTTTGTTCAGTGATAATAAGAGCTCAGAAGTCAGGGCTGGACTTCAGACATGAACAACATTTCTCCCACCCTTTAATCTTCATAGTACTGGGCTATAAATTCTTAAAGCAGATTAACTCAAATTTAGAGACCCTGGCAATCCACAAGCTCTGAAAGTGGTTTAAAGAAATGATGCTCAGGATGCTTTGAGACCCCTCTGCTGCTCACCATGGACTCAGGGGCTTACCAAAGTCTGTATGAGATGGCAGCAGCTGACCACCAGTAAAATACAGACTTTCTGTAGTGGTGTATAAGTCTGTGTACCTCCCTGGAGCCTCTGTGCTGTTTCCATAAGGGTTTTTCCTATTCTTCTTTCCAAGGCCCGTGGGACTGGCCGTGCCTGGCAGCTGCCGCCTCCAGTGCCGCCAGAAACAGTGGTGTGGTTGTCACACTTGCTCAGAGGGTGGTTGAACAGGGACTCAGGGCTTTCTTGCCATTAGGTCCTGCTTGAATGCTCCCATTGATTTGGGATTTTGGATTCTTTTGCAAGTCGCCTGCTCTCTTCGAAGCTGGATGGATGTTTGTTTAAAAGTGCAAACTGACTCCTAGAAGAATTAAGGTCACCACCACCGTGTCTCCAAAGAGATGTTATCCTGCACACAGAGAAATGCTGACAGTCTCCTTGCTTCCCCAGCTAGGTACTGCAGCCATGGAGAATTCCACCTTGCCCACTGAGGAATCAGTTACTGTAAAACTGCATTGGGGAGTTGAGGTGGAAACTTTGGATCCACTAGAATTAACTGAATCCCTGAGCAGAGAGAAGCCTCTAAGTGCACACTATTGCCCATCACCAGTAGCTTCCAGTGAAGGATGCAGTTACACCTCTGTGATAACTTGGACGTGTGACAGGCATGATTTTAACCTCACTTCCATGCACAAATAGTGAACAGAAAGAGAAATACACAAAGGCTCCTTGTCACCCAGCTGCTGAAATGCTTGTAGTGGGTTGGAATCCAGCCCCATCAGTGCTGCAGTGCTGTGCTGTGAGTTTCCTGCGTGGCTCTGCAATAATGCACAGACCACAAACAGGCTGCTTGCACAAGAGTGAATCTTATTTTAGTGTCTTTATCACATGCATGTTCACGTCAAGAACTGAGCACCAGGTAGATCAAAGAGCAAATTCCACCTTCCCAGAAGGAAAGTAGTTGAGGCTTTTCTTGCAGGCCCTTGCCCTGCCTCTGAGACTGTGCTGGGAATACAGGGAGGATGCTGATTTTTTTTTTCAGGAAATGAAAGGTACTCTGTGAAGTACCTCATAATTCTGGGAATCCAATTTGTTCCTCTTCAGATAACTGTGGTAGGAAGCACTGAGCTGCTGAGAAGACTTTTGCTCATGACATGCCAGTGTGTGGGATTTTCCCTAAGAAAAGGGAATGTCAGCTTGTCAGCTCATCCCTTGGTATGTGGTTATACTGGTTACATTGAATTTCTGCTATGTTTGCTCTTGAATATGGAAGACCCAGTGGAACAGAAGCTGTGCACATATTTGCTATTATTCCCTGCTGGTTCTGCCCTCACACCAAACGGCCCTGTAAAACAGGGGTGACCTTTGGTCTGCCCAATGTAGGTGTTCTGTGTGTTGCTTTTCTGACCTGCTGGTATTTAACTCTGTTGGAGATGCTGTTGCCAAACAATGCAGGATAAAGTAGGTCTCAGGTACCCTGGTACAGCTGAGCAGGTACGAGCTCTCATCTACCTAAAGTTTAAAAATGCCAATCTGTCTCTGTCTCTCCCTCACCAGTGCTGCATAGACAACTATGAAGACATAGTCAAGCTTCTCCTCAACCATGGGGCCAATGTCAACGCGAAGGACAACGAGCTGTGGACTCCACTGCATGCAGCCGCTACGTGTGGTCATATCAACCTGGTGAAGATCCTCATCCAGCAGTAGGTGGCTTTTTGTGCCTGTCCTTTCTGTAGATCTGATTCTGCTCACAGCTTCTGTGGTTGGAAACTGAGACTGCTGAGTACCTTGTGAGATTGCAGCGGTGGTGATTATTCCCTGCTTTCAGGCTATTCACGGGACTCTTTCCTGCGTGGGGGAGAGGGGGTGGAGGAGGAAGAGCAGAAAGGCTGAGACAGAATAAAACCCTAGGTGGCTTGATTCAGTTTCATGAAGCTTCTGGAGACTGGGCTTGAATTTGCCCCTTTACCTGTATTCTGGCATGTTTGTGTGTGCTTGTGGAGCCATGGTCACTGGGTGGGTAGGAATAGGAGCAGCCACCAGCATCCACCCTTAAGTTCTTCAACAGCACTTTGGATCTTCCAGCCCAGTCAAAGAGACAGTGCTATAGGAGGGCAGCAGTGTTTGTATAGCCCAAATACCTGGGTGAACTTTGCGACCTGTCTTAACTGGTAACCAGTTAGCTTCCTGCAATGTGTTTGTTCCCCAGCGTGTGACACAGGGTGCTTGCATGAACTTGACATCACCAAGGCCCCAAAGCTCAAGTCTTTGCCCTAGACCTCAAGTTTTTTCTAGACTGGCCAGCAAGGAGGGGGAAGCCAGGTGTATTTTGAGCTGTACCATGTACAGCATTTGATGGGCACCTGCTGTGAATCCTGCCTGGAGCAGATAGTCCTGACTGTATGGAGTCATCTCCTCCATTTCCCAGGGTGACTGGGCTTTGGAATCATTAACCTACTGCTTTGCACAGCAGTGCCTGCTGCTTCTCCCTCAGAGAGGGAGACCTCTCCCTGTGATGCTGTCTGCTGGGAGATGACATTGAAAATTTGGCCCTTCTTTGTATAATGAAGCAGGCAGAGAAGTGATGCAATCAGCTATGCCTTGAAGGGATGTACCCACTTGGGTTAGGAAATCTTTGGATGGGGAGGTATAAAAATGGAGCAGATGTGGAATCACAGTGTGCTGCATGAAGGAGGTGCAGTGTGCTGCCTTTCATCCACTTCTGGAATTAATCTTCCCCACTCATAGCTCCATGGCTTTGCTTCAAATCTTTCTTATCTCATACATATCTTGGTGGCATTTGGGCACATATAAACCTAATTTAGTCTTTCTAAGCATTTATCCCAGTGTTTGCACTGTTTGCTCTAGGATGTCTGAGGTCCTTTCTTGTCTAACTCACTTTCTCCTTGCAGTGGAGCTGACCTGTTGGCAGTAAATGCAGATGGCAACATGCCATATGACCTCTGTGAAGATGAGCCAACTCTGGATGTCATTGAGACTTGCATGGCCTATCAAGGTAAGGAGACTGAGTTCATGTGAAACACAAATGGGTCAATGTGGAACTAAAAATTACCTCATTTTTCAGCTCTTGATTTGCCTCTGGAGAAAAGCAGAGAGCTGCTGCCTGGCATAATTTCTTGTACCTGACTCTGTCTGGTTACTCTGATTCCTAAAGATCATGAGGGTGAAGGACAGCTGACAGTACCCTCAGCTACATATCCTCTGCAAAGGGTGTGAGGTCATATCAAGTAGGATCATGGGTCTAGTTTTAGTCAACCAATGGAGACAAAGACCCTTTCCAACTCTTCTCTCTCTAACTGGAATTCTTCCAGGGATTACCCAGGAAAGGATCAATGAGATGCGTGCTGCTCCGGAGCAGGTCATGATCTGTGACATTCATGACATACTTGCAACTGGGCAAGACCTGAACAGGACAGATGCCCAAGGTGCTACACTGGTGAGTGAAACTGTGGCAGCTTCAGTTTTGCCTTCCTTTCAGCCCAGAGGGTATGAAACCTGCCCTGGGGCAGGAGTTACACAAAATCAACAAGTCACTGAGAGGAGAAATCACACAGTGAGGAGCTGCAGAACAAAGCACTTCTGCTGACCTCTGGGGAAATGGGACTGAAAAGAACTCCCAGTGACCTCTTGCTTTTCACTAGCCTTGTAGACTGATTGGACTCCTATAGAGGAGATGTGAGAGTCCTCTGGTTTTCATGGGAGCAGGATCTGGTGTTGGGCACTCTGGAGACTTTCTGCCTCCTCTTGTTTCTGCTTTGCATAGCATCTGGCTCACACAGAGTCAATGACTGCTATGTTTGTTCATGTAGGATGGCATCTGCCCCTGGGCAGAGGAGAACACCCAGGACAAGTGTACAGCACAAAGCAAGCTGGCATCTGATTTGAGTGGGCAGAGACTGAGCAATCCTAATCCTGTTCCCTTCTCTTTCACCTGAAAATGTGTCTCTTAAATCATTGCTTACAGCAGTCCCAACTTAGGGAAAGTTCAGTAATGAGGTCATATGTGTTGGGAGTTTTATATGACCTTGGTCATTTGAAACTTGGGTCCAGACATAACTGATATAGAGGCCACTTGGTTCATTTGATTGGTGGCCAGGCCATGGCAGTGCATTCAGGTTTCTTCATCTAAATGTCACCTTTAGCATATCACAGAAGCATAAGGGGAGGGCAGACTTTTATTGCAGCTTATTTTTTAACACATTTTCCCCTTTAAGAAAGATTATATACATAAATTTAAGCAGACCTCTTAGCTTCCCCTTTTGTAGCACCCCCAAGTGATTCATTATTAATTCATGTGGTCTCTAGAAGGTATGACCCAGTGCCATAAAATTTATCTGGAAATTAATTGACTTGCCAGAAAACATCAGAATTTATTTCCAGATGACAGTTTAACTTTGTGTGGTAGAATCCACATGGAAATTCTTGAAAAGAAGATTTCATTCTCCTCTTCAGCATAGATGAAATAGGAAGAGCTCTGAGTGGAGTTCATCCCTTCAGAGCAGTGCATAGGTCAGTGTATCTCTCAGAGATGCACCAGCAGACTGCAATTATGAAAATCTTCAGAGACATGAAGCTGAGGGACTAAAGGAGGTTATTATTGATGTCTCCAAAGCAGTGGTTGTAGTTGGAAGCTAATATCTGAAAAAACATATTCCCTTAACTAAAAATAGCCAAGGTTTAAATGGGTTTGATTTTCAAATGGTGAAAATAATTATAGTGTGAGTGCAGTTGCACAGAGTCCTGACTAAAGCAGGCTGTAAATTTGATCAGAAAATCACATCCACAGCACTTTAGTGGGGAAGAGGAGATGTCCTTCTAGCATGAGGAATGCAGGCTTACAGTGGATGATGTTCTGCATTGCAAGCTTGCATTTTGATGGTCCTGTTTCCCTGCAGATTGGGAAGCTCTTAAGAGCCCTTGATTTAAAATGTGAAAACATTATTTTTCTAACACACATATCTAAGTTATTTTAAGAAATATTGAACAGTTTCCCCTCCAAACAGAATTACATGCAGGTAATGCTGAGTTTTAGGAACAACCAGCTCTTGACCTAGTGGCATCTGCCAGCTATGAAATGTGCTGCTTGTCCCAATCTAGACACAGATATTATCCAAGAAATTCCACTGAAATTTGCTGTGTAAAGCCATTCGAGGTCCTTGCAGGTGTCTAATGTCTGTTCCTTATCTCCTAGCTGCATATAGCTGCAGCCAATGGTTATCTGCATGCAGCTGAAGTCCTTCTTGACCAGGGGGCAAGCCTGGACGTTAAGGACTGGGATGGCTGGGAACCTCTTCATGCTGCTGCTTTCTGGGGACAGGTAATGATTTTGCTGCAAGGGTGTATGAGGGTGACATTTCTTTTTGCCTGAACAAACTGTGGAGGATTCTGAAAATAGACGAACTCTACGCTGGGGCTGTGCTCTCTGGTCAGCACGAGAGAGCACACTTAGGGTTCCAAGAAGATCCAGTGGCTGAGAAAGTTCAGGCAGAGTATGTCCGTGCAGGGGAATGGTAAGAACAGTGTTTAACATCACACACATACCAGAATAATTTGAGGCGAGTTGAGCATACGTGTCATTGCTTCTGATCTCATTCCAGCTTTTCACTGTTGGGAAGGAAAGCCTAAATTGCCTAAAATACCTCTACCAACTTGGCTTTCTTTCCATTCTTTAGATGCAGATGGCTGAATTGCTTGTGTCCCATGGAGCTAGTTTGAGTGCCAGGACATCTTTGGATGAGATGCCAATAGGTGAGTTCACTAAGCTTAAAAGAAGAAATGGGAAAGAAAAGCTTTTCCCCTGAGCATGCTGGAGTCTTCACATGGTGCTTTCAGAAGGAGTAAGATAATTTTTCAGGTGTCTTTAGAATCAAAGTCGTGCTTCAGTGGGACTGAAGTTTTGAGGCACCTACTTTGTTACTTCTGAAAATGCTTTCTCCTGCTCATAAAAACAAGTGAGAAGGCATTTCTCAAGCACCAGATATTTCCCCTGTGTATTTTCACTCCTGTTATTCCTCTGTTCCTGTGCTTGGGAGTCTCCCTGCTGTTGAGTGCAGCTCTAAGACTTGGGTATCTAACTAGGGAGGCACAGTTAGTAACATGGTGCAAATGGTGCCACACGTGAATTGTCTGATAAATGGCTTGGTCTGTGTGTGCCATAGATCTGTGTGAAGAGGAGGAATTCAAAGTATTGCTTCTGGAGTTGAAACACAAACATGATGTGATCATGAAGTCTCAGATGAGGCATAAATCCTCCCTGAGTCGAAGGACCTCCAGCACTGGCAGCCGGGGGTGAGTGTGCTGTTCCCTGCAGGTCTCCTGGTGCCTTGGCTTGGCCACCCAGATGTGGTTGCAGAGCACCCTGTGGTAGGTGTGCAGAAGGAGAACACCTCATCTGTCCTTTTTGAGCAAACTCTGAAAGGCAGAACCTGACTTTTGCTTACTGAAAGCAGAGCTCCCTTGAAAAGTGGCCCTTTCACTAGGAAGAGTTGGGTTTGGGGGGTAAATGTCTTTGTGCTGTTGTGGCTTAAGAACTGCTCTGAGCAGAGGAACAAGTGGTGAGAATTTACCCTGCTAAGCTACTGAGAGTGATGTTAGATAACCAGTGCTTCAAGTGGATTAATTGGCGTTTTTCTGTAATATGTGTGATGGCCAAGATACTGTGCCCAGGTGCAGTTTGCAGAGATCTTCATGAGATGTTTACTAGACACCACAGCAGTCTTGCAGACCACAAAACTCCCTGAACAGCCCATGGACCGTTTCCCTCTACATTTACTCCACTGGTTGCAGAGTAGATCCTTTAGGTGAGCTGGATGAGATCTAACAGAGATTTGCAGTGCTGCTTTAAAACTCCTTAAAATTCCTCCCACCTTTAATATCCACACTAGTGCCTTTGCTCTGTGTGGGTGCCAGGAAGCTAAATCCACATTCCATTCCAGAGGGAGAGGCTGTGAAGCATGAGGAGGAGGTGAGAAGAGCTACAGGGTAAGAGGAAATGTCCTGTCCTGCTCACAGCTTCGATGCCCCTTGTCCCTGTCCCACAGGAAGGTGGTGAGGAGGGCCAGCCTCTCGGACAGAACCAACCTGTACAGGAAGGAGTGTGAGAAAGAGGCTATCATCTGGCAGCAACTGGGGGCTGCAGAAGAAGGAAGAAACTCGGGGCTCATTGGAGAAATTGGGGAGACTCGTTCTGACCAGGAGAATACAGACCCTGTAAGCAATCTCTTCTCTGTTCTGGGAGTCACTGAGGAGGGCTGGTAGTGCAGGTTCAGTAGCAGTAGGTGCCCTGGGATGAAAAGTTGCTGAAACATTTGTAGACCTCACCCATCAGATGTAAGCAAAAGGCTAAATTCTCATGTGGCATAAACTGGGACATCCCACTCAAGTGGAAAGACTGTGTTGGATTTACAGCTGCATACTTAGTTTTGAGATTAAAGTGACCCAGGATGTTAAAAAAAAATTAGCATTTGCCTTTTTCTTTACACAAACTGGTGAGCAGTAAAGAATTGTAAACTGGCTTTGCAGCTTTAATTCAGTTATTGTCATGTAATACAGATATTTATAGTTTTGTGTGTATGTGTGTGAGTCCTTCCAAGTTACTGTTCCATCTTCCTGGTTGGGAACCAGCTCCTGGTTGGGGCTTGCAGCATTACAGAATCCCATTAGTGGGTGAATTCAACACTTGTGCTGCAGCACCTGTCTGGAGGAAAGGCTGAGAGTGAGCAGGCTTAGGAAGCTCTCACAAGGATGAACACTACTATGGGGGACAGGGGAAGATTCTCTTCTTTCATGTCTTCTTGTTACAGAATTCAGTGCTGGAGGACTCCTCCCTCCTTCCGGAGCTGGCAAACAAAGGCATCCAGTGTGAGACTGAGATACCCCTCCAGAACGGACTGATGGCATCTGCCAGCCCTTACCAGTACACCTTTACCAATGGGGACATTTGGAGTATGCACACTGACCCTGAGAGTAACCCAGGCCACATGCTGCCCTATGGCAACCCTGTGCTCCCTGACACTCAGCAGTTCTGGGGTGCCTACAAGGAGCACAACCACCAAACGCTCTCGGAACTGAAGCGGCAGCGAGCTGCAGCCAAACTCCTCCACCACCCCTTCCTCAGCACCCACTTCAGCACTGGCATGGGAGGAGTTGCTGAGAATGTGGGTGAGGCCAAGTCACACCTAATCGAATCCAGGACTTCTCCCTACAGCTCCAATGGGACCTCAGTGTATTACACAGTGTCCAGTGGTGATCCACCGCTCTTGAAATTCAAAGCTCCCATGGAGGAAATGGAAGAGAAGGTGCATGGGTGCTGCAGAATTTCCTAGTCTCGTCTACGTATCACCCCAGAGGAAACAAAACGTGGGTGGGCTGGTTGGATCTATCACAGCAGCCAGGTTGTTTGCACTCCAAAGGGAGAATTTGGTTATGGACATCCTGACTGTGGCAGCCTCGTTCATCTTGAATTGTACTTTACCCTGCCAATTACTTCCATTGCTGCTGAATGAGTAATGCAGGTGGAGCAAGGCTCTTAGGAGACGAAGGGATGCATCAGTATGATGTAAAAAGAGTCTCCCTAGCCTTGCTCCCTGGGGAAGAAGGTATGGTGTGCTGCCTCCCCATCCTTGGGAAGTCATGAGATGCCTTGAAAAAAAGGAAGGATCTGAATTAAAATCTTTGCATCTGAGCCTCTTGCTGTCAGTCACCGAGTGGCTGGAAGGTGACAGTCCAGACCTGCATTTTCACTCTTGGGTGATGCATCTGTCCTGGAGGGGAGGTCAACTCCCACGTGGGGTTTGCAGGAGCGGACAGAGCTGTTCTCAATACAGCTGGATCCAGCACTTAACTGGGCCTGAGCAACAAGCAAGCATAGATGCTGCACTTGCTTCAGGAAGTTTGCAAGGTGTTACCTCCTTGCAGTGACAGCTCACCATCAAAAACTGTGCACTGGCTGGGTCCTGTTCTGCTCGTGTCAATTCATCACTGCAGATTGCCATCAGGTTTGAAGCAGAACTTTTCCTGGAACAGGCTTCACTCAAATAGCTTTAAAACTGATGTTGCAATAAGGGGCCCTGGCAATAGAATTTTACTGCAATAAAATACTGACAAAGGTCTATATTGGGATAAGTCATTTGTACTATTTAGACTCTTAATTTGTTAAAACTGAAAAGACTTTTGTTGATCTCACTTTCCTATTGATTCTGTTTGTTTACTCTGTATGCTCAACACAGATACTAGGGGCAGTATGCTTTGCATTCTGATTTTTTTTTTCTGGATTTCCAGAACCACAGGGCTCAGAAGGGATGAGGAGGAAAGGCTTGCCAACACTAACCTAGAAACGCCACGAAAGCATTTCTAATCCCCTAGATGTGACGACACTTGCATTAACCTGCAGTCTTTGGCTGATAAATAACTGTTAAACCATTGCTTTGGTAGTTGAACATTGCAGCAGGACAGGAGATTTTTTGGTCTGTTTTCCAGCTACCATGCTGAAGTCATCAGCAGTGGTTAGCAGCTGTCAGAAGAAGGTCTAAATGCCTCTGTGTCTGAGGGAGTTGCCTAGCACCTTGCAGTACCTAGCAAAGCCTCAGTGCTGTGAGCAGCTGGCACGATGACACTGGTATAGTTCACGTGAGCTCTGACAGACCACTTGAGAAACACTAGCATGGTGTAACCTGGGGGTTTGGCATTGACTTTTCAACAAGTTAAGGCTTTGCATACCTGGGGGAGGTGAGAGTAGAGTGCCCCATGGGACACAGCTCTAAGGAACTGGCCATAGTCCAGTTGTATCTACAGAAGTAACTGTAAATCTTCAACCTCTTTTCTGCACAGAGGGGCTGTCACACACGTAACTATTTGCCTGCATGAATATGTGTCTTCTTGGGCAGCTTAAATTCCAAACTCTGGAGACATAAGCCTGTTTGGAACTCTGTAAGCCATCAGTGGATTAAATCCAGCTCATGTAGTTGTGCTTCAGCCAAGCAACAGCAAATGCAGCTTCCACCCATCTTCCTTTTATCTGGTGGCTGTTAGACATCAACATTTCACACTTATACTCCCTCAGTGGGAATCCTCACAGCCTTAACTTTTTTCTAGGCTATAAAAAGTTGACTTAGGCTGCCAGTGACTGTTAAGTGCTACCCTCTGCTCCCCATCCAACCTAGCCCATCTCTAGGGCCAGATATATTACAATACAGGGCTCTGGGCTCCTCATTCTGAGCTCCTTGAGGCAGCAGAGGTAGCTGTGTGTCACCACCACAACCACAGTGTGCAGGAAACACTTTTGGCCTGTGAGGTCATTACCAGGCTGACAATTTACTCTTTTGAACTCTGAAGATACAATTCTCTTTTCTCACAAGTTTTAGGAGCAAATTAGAACATGGTAGCAGTCGATCTGGTTCTTTTAAAACCTCAGTTCAGTTAAAGGCAGTTATTTGCATGCTTTGAAATGTTCAGAGGAGTTGGGTTTCCTCTGTTATTGAAACACGTATGCTAAATATAAGACTAGAAAATACTTCTTGTGCTTGACTTTAAGCTTGAGGGATTTTCAAAGTCATTCTCGAGTAGAAAGAAAATTATTTGGTAACTGGAGAGACTTTAGCACATCTGTGTGTGGTTAACTGTGGGTCTTGTGATTACCTTGAGAAAATTCTCCTGGGATAACACCAAGTGTGGCCTGGCTATTACAGAACAGGGGGAGATGATCTTTTGGGTGCCTCTTTTCTCCCACAGTGGTGAGATTTGTCTCTCCACATCCATCCTAATGAGGTTTCTGAACTCACTGTAACAAATTTTGGTGCCGCTATCCTCTAGGTTGTAAATGGTGCAAAATTCAGGCCCAGATGTTGCCTTCCCTCCCAGCAAAGGAGGAGTTGGGCCCTTTTCCTTCTCAGAGCAATTCTATGCTATCAAGTGTATTGAATCGTGCCTAACTCCAAGGAAAAGGAAGGGAGATTGCTGAATGCAACAGTGTGAAGTGGTTTGAGGCTTGCTTTCACTGAGAGTTGTTAATGTATTAAAACTGTGGAATAGGCTTTAGACTGTAAAATTTAGCGGTGTTATGACAATAGTGGGGGTTTGATATCTGTATGTTTAAAAGACCATCCCAGTGGAATGTTTGAGGTACACAGCAGAGGGCACTTGGCTGTTTCATTGGATCTTAATATGGCAAAAAAGCTCTAGAAACTAGAAATCACTTTGTGACTGGCATATCTAGCACTTGGTTTATCAGAGGAATATTTGGGAGGTTTTATTACGTACTGACTGGTTTTAGGTTCAATAAATATCTAGTTAGAGATTCAGAGTCAGATTAGAGTCCACTTTTGCTGTCAGTGAGCCAAAAGTTGTAGTTGTTCAGACAGATTGCACAAAGATTTGAGAACGTGGATGTATTGATGGGTATGAGAATGGCCCTTCTGCTCACAACATCCTCCTACAGGCTGAAGTTGTACTGTTTCTAGCAAGCAAACTGGAACTACATTTTTTATATAGGAAAAAAAAAGTTGTTTCTGCTTTACTGAGCTCAGCCAAGAAAGTCCCAGCACAGAAATGCTAGAGAAGGGCGTAAGTACCTTGCTGGGATGTGTTTGACATCAGACCTGGATCTGTGTTTCACATACCAAGTGATGTGATTTTAACCCACTTAGTCTCACTTCTTTGGTGCTCTAGAATCTTAAAACCCTCCCAATTTTGGAAAGAACTGACTCTAGCTGATGTGACTCTGTGCCATCTTGCAGGTGTGGTTGAAGAACCACATGGATGAGGAACTCCTGGTAGGGAAGAAGAGCATGGCAGAGCAACAGCAATAAGGACTCAGTGCAATACTCAGTGGCGGCAGCAAATTCTCAAGTTTATTGTGCAGGGTCTTATTTCATGGGGTTGAAATCACTTACAAGCTCCCAAATGTTGTAACAACTTCTGTCTAGTGTCCCTTTGCTTTCGTCTTGGAACTCCTCTCTGCTGAAGGTTAATCAGCAATACCATGGAATGGGAATATCTTAGCTGAGAAAGCAATAGCACTGGTCTCCAGTGAGCCATGGATGAACTGTTGTCTGCCTGCTGGAAGGTGTTCTCCCTACACCTGGGTATTTCTGTGCCTTATAATACTTGCTAAAGGTAACCTGTCTCTGGGAGCTTTGTGGTGACTACACAGTGCTGTTCTTTAACTTGGAGTCTGTTTTGAAAGGGGATAACAGTTCAGAGCGTGCCAGATGTTGACGTTGTTACTTGCTCTTTCAATTTCTCTCATGATCCCCACTTCTCTCTTCCAAAATACACAAAAAGGAAATAAACAGGGTCGTCATTCTGTTTTAGCAAATCACATTGACCTACTTTGTTGTATTAGTTCTCTACAGACAGAATCCAGAACACACTCCTAGCAGCAAGATCTCACCTCTTACTACAGAACACAGCTAATATTTAAATTTTCTGTTTTGTTTTGCCTGTGGCTGTATAACAGAATGTTGTCCTTGGTTGTTCTTCACCTTTATTGTTTTCATGTTGGTCAAACTGGTAATGGACTTCTCAGTTCCCTCACACAATTCGAGTACCACTGGGCTGTTCAGGCAACATCTACCATGGCATAATTACAACCTAGAATATTTTGTTATATTTCAATGGCAGAAGCTGTAGTAGAGGAGACTCTGCTCAAGATCCCTGTTCCCAAAGCTACACCAATGCAATGATCTCCACCCGTGGCTGGAGGGGAGATACAGGTTTTTAAACAGTGCAGATGCAGCCTTAGTATTGCCACCACTATGTCTTCAGCCTTTAGATTGCAGTGAGAGTGGGTGCAGGAGTGTGGGTAACCCTGGAAGAGCTTGGCAGGACTGCTGCACATCCAGGACAGAAACAGATGAGGGCAAGCCTTCTGCAATAACTCGTAATTCCATCAATCAGTAGTAAAAGATGTACAAATAAAACTTGATGAAATGTATTTTATGTGAAAAAAAATTAATGTAAGAACTGTATATTGTATTAGCAGCTTTGTGTATAAAATGGCATTTTGGCAATCAGAGTCTAATATATTTAAAACGTTTTTTTAAAAAAAAGGATATTTGATATTGTATGGAATTGACTTTATTGCTACTGTAAGTATGAAGATGGTTTCTTAACATGTTGAAGCAATGCATAAAATCTTAAACTTTATGTAAAACTCATGCCAAAAGGGTATGTCTGACAGTATTAGCACCTGACTCAATGTCTTTAATAGAGAGATTGAATTTTTTAATTTAAAAATTATATTAAATTTCTTTTAATAATACAGAAATGCCACTGAGGGTTTTTTTTAAAAATTGATTTACATTTTGGGACTCTGCTAAATGTCTCTGTCTCTCTCTCAGCTGTTATGTAAAACTCATGCCAAAAGGGTATGTCTGACAGTATTAGCACCTGACTCAATGTCTTTAATAGAGAGATTGAATTTTTTAATTTAAAAATTATATTAAATTTCTTTTAATAATACAGAAATGCCACTGAGGGTTTTTTTTAAAAATTGATTTACATTTTGGGACTCTGCTAAATGTCTCTGTCTCTCTCTCAGCTGACAGTCAGGTCAGGAGATGACTAGGAGAATAAATCCAGGCAGTGATAGGTGTAACTTTTTAAGTTTCAGCAAGTACAGAGCTCAGGGAGCATTTGAACAACACTTTTAGGCAAAGGGTTGGATTCTTGGGGATGTCCTGTGCAGGACCAGGAGTTGGACTTGATGATCTTTGTGGGTACCTTCCAACTCAGGATATTCCATGATTCTATGATTAGTGCTATGGGTGGGAGTCATCCATTCAAGTGTGACTGCCTTTCTGGGATTTCGGCATGTCCGAGGCAATAGGTCCAGCATTTATTAACGCGCTGAGCATCTCTCTCACCGGGGCTGATTCGCACAAACGCGAAATCATCCAACCGTCCCAGGCT
>NW_008690696.1:640-1039 GCF_000695815.1 Acanthisitta chloris | reverse complement strand
GCAATGTGGTCCTTGAGTTCTGGTGGGTGCCCCCCAGAAGGCCTTATATATCATAATTTTGCAGCATCATCCTGATGTGACCAGTACACAACAGGATGAGGTGGGTCCAAATTTCTGGGGCATCAACATGCCTTTGGTCACGTATGTTTGGTTGCTCTACACATGCATGCGAAGCCTAAGGGTGGTTGTCAGCCTCCTCTGGGGGTCGTTACTTCCTCGCCCTTCCTCATCATTACCTCTAAGTGTCCTTGGCAGCTGTTTGGGCTCGGGCTGCAACATGTTACACGGACTTGGGCTCTCAGGGCTTGGCCACAACCCCAGGATCCCAATCAGGGTTTGCTACCACCACGCAGACCCACGGACCAGTTTCTTTCCCCTTACACGGGAGGCTCAATTCTG
>NW_008690696.1:0-582 GCF_000695815.1 Acanthisitta chloris | reverse complement strand
TCTGTAGCCACTATCAAGGCCTGTTGCTGTAGGATGGCTGCTGCCTTTGCCTCCTGTAATTGCTGTTCTTAAGCTTGCACCCTTTCGGTATTTGTCCCCAGACTGTTTTATATGCAAAAAGAAGAGCTCCTGTCATCTGATGTGCATGGTCTGTTATTTCTTCATGTTCTGGGGCATCTCGAAAAACTGCCCCCAATATTCTAACAGCTCCCTGGGATCAATCGCTGTCTATGATTCAAATCCATCCCCAGTGCAGGTTTCTAAACTATCACATAAGGTGTTTCAAGGCTCCTTCGTCCACTCTGGATGTGCAACGAGGAGAGCAGTGCTCCTGTCCCCTCTGTTGTCACTCCTTTTCCTTCCAAACAAACTCATAATTCCTATTGCCTATGTATACACACTATTACACAGCGCGGAGGAAAGAAAAACCCACTTTATTCGACACTCTAGGATATATATACTGAACTATTTCCCTAGTCTGTTTTCAAGGATACTAGTCAGTGCGGCTCCCAAATCCTCCCTCTGCCCCGGAACAGCCGATCTACCCACAAGGGGGCCCTCCCCCCAAACAGAGCTGGAGTC
>NW_008690695.1:5878-7839 GCF_000695815.1 Acanthisitta chloris | reverse complement strand
TTTAGGTGGCAGTGGGCGATGGAGACAAGTTAGTTTGGGCTGCCCCAGAGTTTTTCTGGTCGTGGAAAGGGGACTTGGAGAGAGGAATTGTGGCTGTTCTTGCATTAAGTAATTTATTTTTCTTCTAGAAGATATTTCACTCTTTGCATTCTCAGACTCGCTAGCAAATCCTTCCCAGTGGCACATTGGCTATAGTGAAATGCACAGGGAGCTTTAGGTCCGTGCTGTGACTAATGAGAGCAGCACAGGAGTGAAATGAAGCCCCATGCTCAGTGTTGTCACCGAGAGCCGAGGTGGTTTGTCCAGCAGTTGGGGCAGCTTTGTGTTTGTCAGCACAGAGAGTAGGTGCTGAGCTCCCTGGGGAGCCAAGGGGCAGCTGATGGATAATTTTCCCCTGAGCTGTTGTTGTCACTCTCTTGCATCGTGACTCTGACACTTACTGGATTTGGGTTTGGATGCAATAGAACATGACTAAACTTGTTTTTCTCCTCCTCGGCAGGATCATTGAGCTGTGCCACCAGTTCCCTCACGGAATCACGGACCAGGTGATTCAGAATGACATGCCCCACATGGATGCCCAGCGGCGAGCCGTGGCCATCAACAGGCTGCTCTCCATGGTAGGGACCTCACCTGCCTCACTCTGTCCCCCTTTTGTACACACAGTCTGCATGGAGCAGCCTGCTGGGCAGGGCAAGCAGATTAATCCCTTTGGATCTGCAGTGTTTGTAGTGATGTACAGTTACGGTAACTCACCTCTGGTTGCCGTAAGCTCTGATGGTTGCCCAAGCCAGTTAGAGCATACATCAACCAACCCTTTCCGTGCTGCAATACAAAGTTAGTGTGCCTTCTTTGTCTTTTCCCTGTGTGTTTCTTTTTAAAGCAGAATGTGATACAACAGTCTAAAGTAACGGTGGGGTGCAAGTGTAGTTGCAGGGGTTCATCAGGTGGAAAGATGGCTACAAGGGCCAATAATGATGGAGAATGAATTAGCTGGAGAGAAAAGGATGGATGATGTTAGCCCATGCTCTGCTGTGTGAAGTTCTTTGAGCCCTTCCCAGAATCCCATGATTACTGATGAAACCCAGGTGAAACATCTCAAGGAATTTTTTTGTATCTTCTGTAAGCTTCCCACATCTCAGTGGGCATTTCCCTTGACTGTATCAGGAGTCAGCCTAAGACAGGAGCAGGGATCCCAGGCAGCTGCTCCTGCCTCGTGTTCAGTGACAGATAGTGGCCATTTGGTCTTGTTGGTTCTGTGTGGTGTAAACTTGAACAGCATTAAATGTCTGAGCTCTTCAAAGAGCAAGATTCCTTTTGGTTCTGTAGCTTAGCTGCTTCCTGGGCATGTGGAGCCAGAAAATAAAACAGACAGAGTGGTGCAGTCTAGAGAACACTGTGGGAAAGAGGGACACTTGCTTTCTCAGAAAGAAGGGGATTGGCAAGTATCCACACTGAGCAAGGTGGTTGTTTGGTTTGGTTTGTTTCTTAATTAGCTGGAGAAACTTCTTAGCTTGGACCACAGGAGCACACTAGGTCACACTGGTTGCAATCTACTCTTTCTCTTTTTGGTCTTTCTGTTATAGATGTTACCAGTACATTGAACGTGACCTTGTGTGTTCAATGACTTTGGAAAGGGCTGCCCAGATTTCACAAGAGGCTTCAGAGATAGCTGAGTCTCTTAGAATTGTTTAAAACAGATGCCTGGGGGAGTGGAGGTCTGTGTGGGGAGATGTAATAAGTGCCTCAAACATGGGGAAAAGCTGCAATGAGAGCTCAGGATTAATAAGCATCAGGTACTTCACTGGAGACAATCTGCAAGTAGCTCATCTGTAGGAGAGCATTGAAGAGATTCATCTTGAGGTGTGAGCTTAGTCAGCCACATAATGAAGTCTCTAAGAAGCAAGGCTGTAAGTATAGGGGCAGGATCAGCTGGCAGGGCAAGCGGGAAAGTTAATTCATGC
>NW_008690695.1:4126-5248 GCF_000695815.1 Acanthisitta chloris | reverse complement strand
CCTCAAGGCTCTTATTGTTTCCAGTGGTTAGAAATGTTATTTTTCGTTTTTCTTTATTTAGTTGACATGAAATAAGGTTTTTAATTTAGAAGTTTAGTCTATTCTTTGCCACCTCCTGTTTGAAGAAAAGTCAGTGCATTGTGCCTGTCTCTCCTAGGGGCAACTGGACCTTCTCAGGAGCAATGCAGGTCTCCTGTATAGGATCAAAGAGTCTCAAAATGCAAGGTAAGCTTGTGTTTGCTGGGTAAACATATTTGGAACACAGTCCTGCAACTCCTGTGCTGCATTGTTGCTGAGAAGACACTTAGCAGTGTAATATGGATTCTGTCACACAGATGTCACAGAACATAACTGTTTTTTTCAGGAGGGCACAGTTCACTCCCCTGAGCTCACCTTCAAAGCTGCTCTAGGGGTAGTGTTGTCTACTGAGCAGAGGGTGCCATGGGCCTATAGCTCTAACTTCCTTGCAGAGTTCTTGGTCCAAATGACAGCAAAGTCATCTGTGCAAACATATGTGTATGCTCAGGTGAAATCCAGCTGAAGCCTGACCAAAGCATCTGCAAACCGTGGTGCTGTGACTGCCTCACTGCTCATGATACAGGATCAGCACTTGCACTTAGAGCTGTCCTAGGAGGCCACTTGACCTCATGCTCTCTGGTTTATTAAAATGTGCCTTCAGACCATGTGGAGCCTATGTAAATGTGAGTAAAAGATGGCTAGATATACTCCTGGAAAGAAGTATCCTTCAAAATTATGCTCAGGGCAGGTGTATCATCCTCTCTTTCAAATGCTTCAAAGATTGCTGAGTTCAGGCTTTCTCGGGCCAGTGGAAAGGCATGTTCTAGAGCTGGAAGCATTCTGCTATCCCTTTGAAGATGTTCTGTCTAGAGACAGATTACCCCAAATTATGCTCCGTGCTGTGTTTGACCTTCCACAGTTGTGTTAGTACAGGACCCTGAGTTCCCCATTGTTATGACAAGTTGAGTGACTCCTGCTTAAGTCACTTGTCTTTCACACTGTGATCTTGTCTCTTTACTGTGGCTTCACACTGGCAAGCTTGGTGTGATCCAGAGAGGTTTACTGTCGTGTTTTATATTTGCCAATGGCTGGCTTACTCCCTAG
>NW_008690695.1:3370-3646 GCF_000695815.1 Acanthisitta chloris | reverse complement strand
CCCTGTGGGACTGTCAAGCTGAGGAATCCGCAGGACACTCCCTACTTAAAAGAAAGTGTGGTATCTGTATCAGATTTAACAGGTATCCTGCCAGCAGGAACCACTCCTAGTAATGAGGCTTTCTCAGCAGTTGTTGCACACTGTGGTTGAGAGATGGCAGATAGAACTGGCTGTGCTCTTTGTTGAAGCCAGCGCTAGTTACCTACAAGTGCAAGATCATTTCTGTGGTGTGTTCCTGTTGGCAGTGAAATGGGGTTCACTTGTAACGGCCCTGGG
>NW_008690695.1:0-3124 GCF_000695815.1 Acanthisitta chloris | reverse complement strand
TACAAAAGCAATTTGCCTTTAACAGAGATCAACAAGATACTGAAAAACTTGGAAAGCAAGAAACTAATTAAAGCAGTTAAATCTGTGGCAGTGAGTATTTTGTGACCTTTTTAAAAAACAATTTTGAACTTACTGCATGTTTCGTATGCTTTTAACAGGAGACTGGGAGCAGAGAAAGCTCCTTCTGCCTCCAGCTTTGTCTCTTGACTGTGTACCAGTGTTTGACCCTCTGCCTTTAGTGTGCAGGTTTGAGGTGCAACAGATAGGAGGGGCTGTAGTGTTTAAGAAATAATCAACATACTAATATCAAACTGATTACCTGATTGATTAATAAACAGATCACTAATAATATACAGTTCTGTAATCTTCCCACCACTATTCATTGCATACCAATATTATCAAATTGGAGTTTCATTTCCCTCAGTTCTTTATTGCACTCAGCTGTTGTTACAGTCCTGTTACCCTTCACAAACTTCTTGTGCTGCTTGTTGCTAATCTGCAGTTCTGTCACCATTTTCCTGCACTCCCATACCTGGTCTTTAGGCCATAAACTTAGGGAAGAGCTTGGTGGGTTTCCCCCTGCATTCCAAGGGACTTGGGTCAGCAGGTGAGCTTCTCTGCAGGCTGTACACATCCACACTCCTGCTGTTTGTGGATCCTGCCCTCTCTCGTTCTCTGATTTTTATACCTTATTTTCCTCTTTTGATTCTTAACTCCCTTTTCTACCACTCTTTTCTCCATTCTCCAGCCAAAGAAGCAACCTGCCTGTAATTACTTTTTCTCAATTGGTGCCAATGTTGCTGCAGCCCCTTTGACATTTCTGAGACTGAAGCCATCTCAGCCTTTTATCTGGCACTAGTGATGCAGTTACCTAGCTGCTAGTGGCTTTGCAAGATTCCTCTCCCCTGCCTATCCTGAAACTCCCCTCAGTTATCTGGTTCATACTGGATTTGTATTGTTTACATTAAACCACTTCTAAGACATTTGATTCTGTTTCAGACTTGGTTCCTCTCCTTTGTTCCAGTTACTCAAGTACTTGCTGACAAGCAAACAGTCCATGTACCAGAGTGGGTCTCATCCTTTTCCGTGCTTTTTCTCTCCCTGTTACAATGCTCATGCAACATCCTGTTCTCCCTTGCTTGCTTAGCTAGAAATCATTGGTATTAGCATGTTCTTTGGACATTCTCCTGGTTTTCTGGTACCTATCTTGTTGCAGGGTCTGGTAAATGAGATGGAGATAGAGCAGTTTGACACAGAGAAGCAGGAGGTCTTTCATGTTATTGTGAGAGATGCATAGAGGGGATGTAACACTGCTAAAACTGCTTCAGTGGGTGTTGAGTATTCCTTCAGATGACCACTATCCTTTATCTGCCTGCCATTACCAGGACTGGAGCAGTGTTCCCATTCAACTGCATCCCACACCTCAGGGATCCTCCACCCAACTGCATCCCACACCTCAGGGATCCTCCACCCAACTGCATCCCACACCTCAGGGATCCTTCACCCAGCTGCATCCCACACCCACACAGCTGAAAGTTTCTCCATTAAGTTTGTCTTTGCTGTCTTTTAAAGATGCTTTCCTGCCCTCCTTTGAGTATGGAGTGGGGTTAGAGTCAACAGGCTAAATTTAAGCTCCACTTTTCTTTGACAGGCATCCAAGAAGAAGGTCTATATGCTGTATAACCTGCAGCCTGACAGGTCAGTGACTGGTGGTGCTTGGTACAGCGACCAAGATTTTGAGTCTGAATTTGTGGAGGTGTTAAATCAACAGTGTTTTAAATTTCTGCAAAGTAAGGTGAGTGCCAATACTAAAGTCACCTTCCATTTGTTTTGTGTGAGTAATTGTTTTCTTTCTTAAACCAGTGCCTGGCAAGGCTTAAGTTTTCCTAAGTGTTGGCCATTATTACAACTAGCTTGGCAAATCTGTGCTGGACTATTGTTTTGTCACAGCAGGTGTGATAGTGTTGCAATTTAGTAATAGATATGTTTACACCCTGTACAAGGAGTGAAACCTTTGGTCTCTGAGGTCCAGTGACAAGCTAGGCAGCAAAGAACACAGGATCAAAAAGTGTAGCAAAAGTCACTGTGTTTCTTGGAGAGCTCCTCGTTTCTGAGAGTGTCGAAGGCTGCAGTCAGTGGGCTAGCTCTTCTCAGAAGACAATTGTGCCTAGTTTAACTGCAGGAGAAACCTGCTGTTCATTAAATGTGTCTATGCAGATTGCAGCATTTCTCTATTCCATTAAGGTATGTTTTAACTGGCAATAGGTACAGCAGAAACCTTTGTTGTCTGCAAAATGCCAAATGATAGTATTCATTCATGTTAATCTAAACTACAGTGTAAATTTGGTGTCACATTTAATGTAAAATTATGTTTGGTTGTGCACTGCATTATCTCACCTGCATCAGTCTTAAGGACGTGGCTTTCAATGCTAAACATGTCCCAGAAATGGTTTGGAAATCTACTTTTGTGCTTGACTTGGTCTGAAACTGAACACAAAGGAGGCTCTTGGCAGTGAGTACTATAGCTCATCTTTGTTCTTTTCTCAGGCAGAGGCAGCTCGAGAGAGCAAACAGAACCCCATGATACAGAGGAACAGCTCATTCGCCTCTTCCCATGAGGTGTGGAAATACATCTGTGAACTGGGTATCAGTAAGGTCAGAACAGATTCCTCTTAGGACTGTTAGAACTGTCAGGGCATGACTAGCTGTGGGAGTTGTGGATTGCAGATTTAGTGAAGGTCTGGTAAGTGCTTTAGTACCCTACAGTTAGTGTAGTGGAGATGAGCGTTGTGGCTTTATTGCTTATTATTGATACTACATGGGAGTCCAGGAGAGCTTGTACATGTGGGTTTTCAAAGGTGTCTCAAAGGATTAGCATTCACATAGAATCATAGAATTTAGGGTTTGGAATGGACCTTACAGATCATTTAGTCCCAACACTTGCTGCTATGGGCAGGGACACCTCCTCATGAGATCAGGTTGCATAAGGCCTCATCCAGCCTGGTCTTGAACACTGGGGGGCAGCCACCACATCCCTGGGCAACCTGTTCCAATGTCTCAGCACCCTTTTAGTAAAAAAATATTTTCGAATATCTAACCTAAACTTTCCCACCTTCAGTTTGAA
>NW_008690694.1:146927-186944 GCF_000695815.1 Acanthisitta chloris | reverse complement strand
TATACACTGACATCCGGTATTTGAGTACATGAAACTTATAGAAGACAAATAAGTTGGTAAAAGCAGGTAGGAAGACTGCAGTGAGACTGCATTCTTTATTACCATAGGAAGTCTTCCTTATCATTTGCGAGGTTATTTAAAACAAAAAAGTATAATCTTATGTCAGAAAGACACATCTGAAAGCTGGCTTCCTCCCCTGTGTAAGTATTGCCATGGGTCTTTCTCACATGCTGTCTCCAACAAAAGTAAAGTGGAGACTTATTAAATCTTTTGCTATGAACAGGGTTAAAGAGGGAACAGTCACCACTATGCTCTCAAGAAATAACTGATCATACAGGTAGGTGAAGAAACAGCTGGGAAAACATTTCCAACTACTTTCAAAACATACATTTTAAACTGAGAAGCAGAGAATGGTGGCAAAGTTATGTGATGTAGTCAAAGCAGTAAGAGGGAAAAGTTATACCTGTAGCCCTGTTTTCAGTCATATTGATGATGCACCACTTCATTTGTTAAAGCCTGCCAACAGGTACTACAGCACGATGAAGGCCTGCACAAGGTTTTTAGATGACAGTGGAGAAAGGAGCACCTGTCATAGAAATGTTACATAGGAAGAAAAAAACCAAAAAAAGCAGCAATATTTAGAGCTAGTCTTCACTTGATAAAGAAGCCATTAGAGACTAAGAGAGGAGTGCAAAAATAAAGTCCAGGAGATTTTGGCTGAGACTAGGAAAAAAATGTAATATTGTGTGAATAAATTACATTTCAATGTAATTTGAGTTATAATTCCAATTGTACTTTACAATTACATTTGTGCTTATTTCCCAAAGGTTCTCTGCATATTATCACAGCTTTAAGAGTTCCTGTTCACTTCAAGTTGCTTACCTATTTCAGTTGTGGGTTTTACCTTCCATAACTTGATTGCTGTGTTTCTCTAGAAAACTGTCATAAACTCTTTTTTCTCACATACACATGTGAAAAAACTAATCCATATGTGGGGCCTCAAAAATCAACATGGTAACCTTAAATATCTCTCATTGCAGACATTTGATGGAACGGAGAAAGCTCAAAAGAGGGACATACTTTTAACTTAGATGTGATTTGTTTGAAGCCAATTGAAGACCGATAAAAGACAAGCTTGAGAGTTTGGTAGTATAGATAGCAACTTTTGCTACAGCTGAAAGTCCTCAGCTGGGGCAGGACAATTTTTATCTGTTTCAGTTAGTCTGATCTGAAGAGCAAGCTCTATTTTACAGGTATGGAATGGCTGAAAGCACCATTGAAATTTTCTGGCCTTATTGTGCTCCTTTAGTGTGCTTGTTCTGGTGACACAATTTAGGGGCTGATAAAGACCTGCTTGAATATACCAGTTATTCACATACTGTTGTACATGAGATCTCCCCTTCAGGGAATTTTGGTTTTTGTGATCTGAGTTTGGAAGCATTGTTCAAGATTGTTATTTTGTTCATTTTTGTTCACTCTGTCTTGTTAGTCAGCTGAAGCATTGCTTGCAACTCAAGTGGTGCAAGATAGAAGGAAACATTTTAACTCAGGAAATAGTTAACGTGTTATGTAAAATTTTACTTTACCATAATTACCATAAAAAACGAAATGGGTCATTCAGCTGTATTGAGAGTAACTAGCTGTGCTAGCTGATTATCATCCTACAATTTATTATTTTAATTATCTTCAACAGATAGAAGCAAAAAACTGCATGAAGGCAAGAAAATAATGCTCACATTTCTGGCATAATTTTTCTCTTTTGCCCATTCTCATGATTTTTACAAAATGCTCTAAAGTGGTTTTTGCCAATGTCATGAAACATATCTGAGTAGGTAATAGCAATGTCTTTAAAAGCTACATGTGAAAGAGAAATTTGTGTCCTATGAACATTGCTCAGCTAAGAAGCTTCCTTTTAATCCATGAAAATGTAAAAACATGCAGAGTATCAAAATAGCAACTCTAATCAAGAAACAATGCATCACAGTTTTAAAAATACTTTAAGCATTTTCAAGTTTGTGATCATAATGCATTTGTTAAAGGTCACTCAATTCATAATCTACTTCATTACATAGTGTGAGTTGAAGGAGGGACTAATTTCAAAGCCAGGCCTAAGGACCACAAAGTTGGTGCCAACCACAGGAATCAGCAAAGAATAACATGAGGCATATTTGCTGGTGCTGAAAGATACCGTCATTAAGAAACAATCCAATCTATAATACCATTGGCAATAAGAGAGATATCATAGCTGGCATCACAACAAGCTGACACCATTAGTCTATCTTTCCACTGCACCATTCTTGCTCCATCACAATCAAAAAAGATTAGAAGTTAAAGACCAATAACCTCTCCATCTGGAAATGTCAAGACATTGTGACATCTCACAGGTGTTTCAGGTCATGTCTGTCTCCTTCACATATAACTAAATCAAACGTGTTTACACTAAACCCACTCAAAGCAGTATTTGAATTAAAATTTCCATCACTAGATTACCAGTAAACTCTATCTTAGTGTGACATCAATGAGATAGCTTCAGCTACTTAGATTTCATAATCTTTGCTACAAAAGTGGTATCCATCTGGATCAAAATGCATCAATGATCAGGAAACTGCATTACTGCACTGTGGTGCAGTATGGCTCCTCAACTAGACAGGCTACTCAGAGAAAGTCAAAATATACACTCCACTCCTCATTCTAGATTTTATGTACAGGAATATAGAAATTTAAAACAAGTCTTGATTCTCAATGTGTTCAAATATTCCATGTCTGTAGTTTGGATTAATTAAAGTTTGGGGCTTGACAGTTATTTTCTTTTATTATAAAAGAATATTTCATTATTGGGAAAAATCTTATCTGCTCAGCAAAAATAATAAAATTAAGGACTCTCATAGGATTTTCTTAGCTGCTGGGCTGAATGCAGCAGTGTATAAACATGCCAAAACAAAGGCACACAAGAAAACATGCTGAGGTAAGACAATTCATTGTATACCACCTGCCTGTGACAAGATAAAGAAAAAAATGCACAAGAGATGATAGTTAAAACAGATGTTAGTGAAAACACTTTGTGAATTACTTGAAAGGTATATGAATACCACCATAGAGAATAGGCGTGAGACTCTGATGTCTACTGACTTATCCAAACTCCAAAAATATCTGAACATTGTTCCTTTGTGTAAACCACAAGGTGCAAAAAATGGAAGTGAGCTGTTGCTGGCATTTGATTATTGCCACGTTGGCTACTTGTTCTTTAGCAGCATGACCATCATGGCAAGGATGCGTGCTCCAGCGACCAGGTCAAAAAATAGATGTGGTGATGAAGATGCTAAAGAGAGGAAAGCTGTCTCACTGAGACCCACCCGGAAGACCATCCAGCACACAGCCGGTTACATAACCAAAGAACAGGGCTATGCAAAACCACCATGACTGACTGAAGGAAAGAGCTGGAAAAATCCAGAAATGGGGCAGGGAAGAGACGACAGATACTGAGCTGACCAATTTTTTTGCTGCAGCTTCTCCCACCAAATGACAGTCAAACGTGGAGGGTACTGCAGGACTCCCTGGTGATAACTTTTCTTTTGCAAATTCTCTGTACTTCTGCTTATCTTTGGCACTTTCTCTTTCTGAACTATCCCTGTCCTGTCACTTGCTAGGATTAGTTTTCATCTCTGTTGTTAATAAATGCAGAACTTAACATGACACTGACTTCATTTGTGTCATTATTTGCCACAGGAATTGCCATAACCCCTCCTGTCACTAATTTGGACCAGGACAATAGGATATAAGGAACCATACAGGTTAAATGTATTATGCAGAAAGTTAAACTGATTTTCATTAACAATTATCTGGTTTTCTTTACTTATAAAATGTCTCCATAGCTTTCATTCATTCACTTTCACATGTAGCCAAAGTGTGTCCACTTTTGCTTTGTTGCAGTTAAGAGAATGATAACTTCTAGTGCTGTGCAAGTACTTCATAAGATAGCAGAATAAAGCCTTGCTTTGTCAATAGATAAAGTCAATAGTTTAGGAGATTCCAGCACTGCATTCCAATATCTGCTGTTGTTCATTCCTACTGGGTGTCAAAACCTTCAGTGAATGCTGAGTTTTTTATGGGACTGTTATGTCTGGGAAATCTTATGTGCTTATGGAACAAAAAAATAGCAACACAATTTTAGATCTTTCTCCATCAAGGCATTTTTTTTAGCTTTACCATATACATGTACTGGCTCTTTCACATTCTTATAAGGTATGTGTTGGGTTTTTTGTCTTGATTTGTTTTGGTTTTATGGTTAGTCTTTTTGGTTTGTTTGTTTGTTTGGGAGATTGTGCAAATTGTTGGTCAATGGAATTATATTGACGCAAAAGAAAGTAGTTTTCTTGCTTTCTGGACAATGTAAATTAATTTTGTTGAGTACATAGGGCCAGTTACAAAATCAGGCCTTTATAAAAACAAAAGAACAAGAAAAAGAAATTGGATTATTTATTTCCTTTTGTCTAATGTAACCCATAGCGATCTAACACATAGACATCAAACTAAAGAGTAGGCTCAACATAACTGGGCTTTGTGTGAATTTAAATTTGTACTGGCTACATATTTAATGGCAGTTAGAGTTGTTAACAGTAAGGTACTTTGGAGAGCTTTCATTTTCATTTCTAGAAGGAGACTGACTGTGGGAATTCCATCTGTACAAAATATTTTCTTAATTAATGTAAAACCAAGAAAGAGATGTCAGGATATGGACCATACATCTTTGTGGCACAAGCTTAACTTTACAATCATCAGTAAGAGAAAAACAGTGGAAGATGTAGGACTACAAAAAGCCACTACTAATTCCTTGGTTTGATAGGTCATGTATTCACATGTGGTTTTATACTCAAACCTGTTGAGTTTGCTGCCCTCAAAATATATGTGACAGAGAATCTCAAATAGTAATAAAAAATAACAGACAAGAACAACAAAAAAACCCAAATTTTTTGAAGAGTGAAATTGAAATGGCTTGCATGCAACTGTTCTTGCAATCAGAAAGGTTTATTTAATACTGTGGTCCGAATGGCATTAAGTGCATTGTGGGAGGGTTGTTAGTTTTCAGCCTCTCCAATTGTCAGGCTGCACACCAATACAGGGCTTTTAGGTTTGCTCTTTTCTGTATGCTAACATAGTAACATGAATAATCAGCCATCCATGCACAAAGAACTATGAGTGCTTGTGCTGCCATTAAATATGTAGCCAGTACAAATTTAAATTCACACAAAGCCCAGTTATGTTGAGCCTACTCTTTAGTTTGATGTCTATGTGTTAGATCGCTATGGGTTACATTACACAAAAGGAAAGCTGTTCTAGAACACATTGCATAATACCTTGTTATCAAGTATGTTACATTTGCTTATAAGTTCTAGTGCTATTATATACATAGAGATATATATTATGTATAGTTCATTGTATTTAATGAAAAATATAAAAATTCTACTTTTTTCAATTATCTGAAAAGAAATTGCAGTAAAAAATACTAATAGACTAGCAATTCAGTAATAGGGAGAAATATATGTATTTGCAATATTTCTAAGTTTCACACTTCAAGTGAGTCATGTTTTCTGCTAATTATGTGTTTTGCTGCTAGCGATTTATCTTGTTGCTTTCAAACTACTTTCTGTCATGGCAAATATTTCTTAACATCTGTATGTATGGCAAGCTTCACACTGCTCCTAACATTAGCTAAAAGAAGAAGGAAAGGAAAGACAAGCAGAAGAGCAGAGATCAACAAAAACTCATTGTTTGCAGAACTCCAGATCCCAGCTGAAGACTTGTCACATTTCATGCACACACACACATACTTGTGTACATGCCCATCAACAGATCCCCAAGAGAATTTTAAAAAATCATACTACAAAATCTCAATGCAATAAGAATACTCCAGAAAATTACCAGATAAATTTATCAAAATCACAAATATTAAGTATTGAAAATGAGCAAATCTTACTATAAAATGTGACCAATAGAAGTTTCATTTCAGAATTAAATTTTCACACACACCTAAGAAATTGTCTTTTGTTCACATTCTACTTCTCCATGGCTCCTTTATACCCTGTAGGGGTTTTTTCTTCCTACATTTTCAGCATTTGATTGATTTTGGTAAGAGTAATTTTGCAGTTTTTTACTGGAAAACTATTATTGATTATTAATAATTTCTTTTAAAAGCAACTCTACCTTTTGCTTCCAGGTAGTCCATTTCTGTCCATCTTGATTTGTTGAGACAAAAGCCAATAAAATCTAATACACATAGATAATTATTATATAAGATAAAAATCTGTCAGTTGGTCGGAAAAAGGCTCTGAAATTCACAAAGGAGAAAAACAGGCATTTTAAAGTAAAAATTAAAATCTGCACAAATAGGAACTATTTGAAACACCAGACAAGACGGTAAGAGAGAGATGTAGTTAACCTATGAGTACATTTACCTAGCATTCTCAGGAAGAAAAAAACAACCATTATCATCATAGGATGATTAATACAATTAGTCAGTTATTTTGCAATTAAATTGAAGCTGTGTTCAAAAGATGACTGTCATAATATTCATTCTGCTTGTGAGAGAGAAGAGTGCAGACAATGACTAGCAATAGCATCAGAGTTCAGTGGTCAAAGCACCCACAAAGTAAAGGATGCTCTTTTTCCATCCACTGATTTAATAAATATTTATTGACAGGCCTCACCCCATGATGCAGTATGGCCCTCTTAGAAGGGCCCTCTTAGACAAAAATTCCTCCTTTCCTTCAGAGCTTCCTTTTCCTTTTCATGCATAATTCATTTTATTTTGTGACTCTTCTCAGACGCAAAAAGGGTATCTCTTCATCTAACACTTAACTCAGGCCAAAAGACTATGGTGGGGCCAATTAGGTCTCACAAATCTGAGAACTTCCCTGCTATGGAAAGTTCACTGCTACAGATGCAAATGGAGAAAAACATTCGAGTGTACTCTTGTCAGCAGTGCATGATTGAAGAAAACTGGGTTTGGCATAGAAAATATTTTACTGGTGAAGGACAACCTATACATGTGGAACGCATAAAAAAAAATGGAGTCTTAATGCCAGCCAGTAGTAAATTATATACTTAAACGTGGAGAACATTTCTGAAGATCTCAAGCTTAAAAATATGTTGAGCTTTTTGCCAAACAGTGTCCAGGCAGTGAAAACTTGTGAATAACTCTCTTCCTCCTGCATTTTTTGTGTAAGATCTGACTAATAAACCTCTGAAAAAAAAAGCCTCTTTACTTACATTAAAAATCAGTCCTATTAAGTCTAAATAAAGTAAGAATGTTTTGTAGACTTGCTACTTTTCTTGAGACAGTCTTTAATACAGAACAACATCACAAAGAGAATGTATTGTGTGCTAGATATTTGTGTAAAGAACTGGATGAAATTCTGGCATACATAGGCATGGATTTAGCCTCAGTAGACTTGGAATTTCACAGTGGTTAGATGTTCAAAAGAATCATTCATTATGTCTGTTTAATTTTTTAATTACAATTACAAAAACAATTTATATTCTCTTTTGCTCATGTATTTGAACTTGGTATGTTGACTCCCATATTAATTTCTGAGTGCAGAATATGATTGTTGTTTTCTGAGTCTTTATGGAATTTGAACAAGTGGTGAATCTAAGGAGAAACTTACCACCATTTGTTAATAGCTGTCAGGGTCCTCAGGCTCCAAATACATATTAAGATATTTGCAAATTTCCGTAGCCAGTGCAAGTAGTGGAATGCTATTATTTTATACACCCATGGTGTCACAGTACTAACAGCTCCACCCTGGAAGAATATCCTGAAGGTTTCTTTCTGTGGACTATAGAACCAAGGCCACCATCAGTCCTGACTGTCCCTGACCCCTCCCTGGTTTCACCCAAGGCTGCCCAAGCATCATGTCAGCCCACAGGGTGCAGCAGTGGCACAGCAGTTGGATTGGTCTCCAACTCCCCACAGGCATGCCATACCTGGCCATGGGCCCTGCTGAGCTGGCTCACACACGAGTCCACATCCTAGCCCATCCCCAGGCAGGTGAGCAATGCCCAGGGCTGGAGCTGCCATGTTGTTCCCCAGCTGCCTCACTCCTGGTTGGAAGTAGAATGGGCCTTGGCACCAGACTCTGCCCTGCCACCTGGGGTGAGTCCCTGCCACCCCACCCCTGGCCCCCTCTATGCCCTGACAGTCACCCCATGTGTCCTTTCCTACAAGGAATTTTCAAAGATTCGTTACTGTTTATCATTTTTCTTGAAGTACTATGTTGCATAAAATGTTAAACATAAGAAATGAAATTTTATGGCAGCTCTCCTAAATCACTCAACAGATTGCCTATATTTTAAACTGTACTTGTCTGCCAATTTACCACACATTATTTTTACAAATAACTTCATACTGACTGTACACAAAGACCGAACGCTTTAAATAGTGAGCCACATAATTAAGGAACAAGCTGAAGAATATGAAGCTGAAGTACATGCAGCTTTCTTGCTTTTTTGTTTGTTGTTGTTTAAATGAGGGTTCATTTGAGGTGACTGAGCTTTATTGGGGAGAACTGTACATTGGCACACTGTGGCAAGCAAGGTGTCACTAAGCATGTATGTCATCCTGCGATCCCAGCACTGATCCTTTCAGCCCACACCCAGTGCTTCACTACAGCTGCCTTCTGTTGCCTTGACATGCAAGGCAAATCAATGGCTCCTGAATGACCCCTCTCAGGACAAGATGGGCATTTGCTTGAGGGAATTCTTTTCCTTTCCACCTCCAGAGAGGCATCTTATCTTCTCCTGTCACTGCTGCCTCTTTGTTGATAGGTTCTTGGAGCAGCTGGTGATAGCAATATACTGAGCTGAAAGGATGCCCATCCATTGTACGAGCACTGTCGCAAGTGTGGTGTGGCAGAGAACACAGGGCTGTGAGGTGCACACTCTCCTCTCTGGCTGTATCTGATTGTGACAGATTTCAGAACTCGGGTTTCAGGTTTTCTTCACATATGGCTGTAGTTGTTACATTTTGTTGTGTATTCAAGACTTCTTTGCAACATAATGAAACCCGAGAGTTTCATATTTTGTTTAAAAATAAATTTACTCTCATGCAATCTTGTGCATAGGATTTGAAGTGATAGGCATGTCATACCTGTAGTTTAACTAGGACCTCTGAGTAGAGAGGAGGAAACAGGCAGAATAAGGACAAATAGAGTGATGCTTGTGAAAAAAATCATTGAGTACATGTGTCTTCTTTCATGTTGTTTTGTTTTCCTTTTAAATGTTGATCAGTGCTCCTGAACCTGGATGAAACAGTTCTGAGGAGATTGAAATTATGATCTCAACCTGGGAGAACCAGGGAAGAAAGTAAAAATAGGATGCGAAATCTTTATTCCTTTGTCCTGACTTCTCTATATGAACAGTAAACTCCACAGCAGGTAGACTGGCCTGAAGATACATCATCTGTATGTTGTTTAAACATTACCTTCAAAGTGCAAGTCTTAAAATTAAGAGCGATATATCTTGTCTGTCTGTCTGTCTGTCAGCCATTCTGGGCACATGTAAGCTGTTTAGCCCACAGCCCAGATGCCTTTTGCAGATGATAAACAGAAACTCCTGTGGCAGAATTTCCAAATGCTTACATTACTTTGATAGAGTCTGTCATGACTTTCACTGGTATCTATATAAAGTGAGAAAACTTTCTAAGTTACTACCCTGACTCTATTTGATTTTAGAGAGTAGAGTCTTTTGACCCGTTATATTTATATGTAACTCATAATGGGGATTTTAAAAATGCAGAAGAGCAAAATAGTCCTCCCCATGTTTTTTTGGTCTTTATTGGCATTTCTTGTCAACTGTGTGCTTGAATTTTCAGCCTTACCATATTAAGTTTAATTATCTTGTAGTCAGTATTTCTAGGAAATAGTGATGCACTCACAGGTGTTAATTTTCTTTCTGACAACTTTGCTTACTGGTTTTACTTTAAATTCTGTATTGCATTAATCTTTGCCATTATATCTGAAGTAGACACCAGCTACAGGGATTAAAGATGTAGTGTTCCAAGTTTCTGATAAAATTTCAAGAGAAATAGAAATATCTTCCAAATATATTAATATGACTTGTTATAAAATGTCAGTGAATGAACATAGTTTAAAATCATTATATTAATCCAAAACTACTTTTTAGATCAAATGTCTGAAAGAAAATGTTTGATGAGCATATGCAATACTAATGATCATACTAGAAACTTCCTGCATATATTGTCCCATTTTAGCTTTGCACTGCATGAACCAGTCTTCATAAATTCAGAGTATTCTACAAAGTCTTAGGAAACCAGTTAATGCATAAAGTGTTTTCAAGCATTTGGTTTTTTTGTTTTAATTTGGGAATGTCTCAGCAATAATGAGAACTATCATAAACCCCATTAAGTCTTGTGTCTTCCTTATGTAAGACATTCTGTCATGTTGGATTCAAATCTATCTTGCTATCAGAAAGACCTGTTGTTTTCCTCTTTGCCTTTAAAATGGTGTACTAACAATAGAAGTACTCACTGGAGAAACCATGGTTACAGTGGAAATAAGTTGTATCTGCCTCACTGTGAATTCCTTTTCATTTTTGCTGTGTCCTTCATTACAGGCATGTATCCAGCATCTCAAGTAGTATCAGTTGCTCTGGAATTTAGAAAAACAGAGAAGGAGGGCAGGAGGAAGGGAGAGAGATCATTCAGGTATCTTACTATGGTCTTTTGACAATTGAAGAAAGAATTCTCAGACTTCAAAAGTCTAAATATGCCCTTGTGACTCTTCGGTATGTGGAAGAAGAGCAGGAAAAACATGCTGACTTGACATCGGTTCTTTTCAAATGACATATCAGCTGTCCTTCCTTCTGCATTACTGATGTAAAGCAAAACCAAATGAGAACACATACTAGGCACTTTTCTCCCTGGACTCAGGGCCAGACCAAAATCAATGAAACTCTTCTCAAAGTAAAATACTAATCAGCAGGAGCTTAAACATGTCAGACTATGATTCTAGATAGTCAGCAACTAAAGCATCGGATGTATCGCTTTCAAAACAAATTAATCATCTCTTCTCTGTATATTTATATCTTCTGCACCAAGACAGCAAATAGAGCAGAAAACTAAATCTTTCATATTCAAATTTTTCTGAACACAGGATGACATTTACAGCTACAGGGCTTGAATTTCATTTGCATGGCACATATCACACTTGGCTTTTTCTTGGACCATATTTGGACATCCTTTTTCAATAACTACTGTGGCACCCAACATGAATATGATGAGTCTAATTGTGAATTAATGACATGTTCAGAACATGTAGTTGTATCAGAATTCATTCCTTTAGAAACAACTTGTTTTAGTTGTGTGAAGCTTGGGAGTTGATTGGTCTTTTTAGGGGGTTTTATGCAGAGGAAAACAGAATATTCACTATCACTTCTAATTTTTACATACCTACCATATTTTTTTCTATGAAGTAGTTTATGCATTACAATAGGGAAATAAAAAACAAACAAAAACAACAGTCCATCCAAAAAAGAAACAAAACCAAAAACAAGCCACCAAACAGTTCCCAACACAGGTAAAGATAACATGCTGTACATGGAGCAGATTCCTCAGCTCAAAAAACTTGAACGATCAAGTCCATCAAAAGAGTGAGTTCAGACTTGTCCAGAAAGTGTTTTGGACAATTGAGAAGTGCTGCTGTACCTGTGGGAAATCTGTATGTGCCCATTCCTCTTAATTTTCTAAACTAACATTACAATGTTAATTACACATCTTTATTCAGCATGCCTTAATGAGTGGTGGGGTGCACTGTGCTAGAGTAGAGCACTAGAGGTATTTTGATCACCTGAAAACCACCAAATCAGTAATACAAGCTTGTACAGATTTCTTTTTGTGTTGTTTTTAACTTTTTCAAACTTTATAATGAAATTTAAGTTTGAAGAATGATGTCCTCACTTTTGGGAGAGAAGGTTACATACTGAATAGAAAACTTTTGGCATGTCTGTAAAAATGCAAACAGGTTTTCTGCCCAGTGTGAATATTTCTACCTTTTCTTCTATCTATCTCCCATTTTGTGCTGGTGTATATGGAATAGTATGAGTACTGACTTGGGCTGAGAAGACAATGGCATCACCTTTCTTGTTTCTACAGCTGCAGAACTGAGCTTTGGCTGACACCAATTATGTGTAGCTTCTAGTGACTAGAGCATGGACTGGCAACAGAAATGAAGGATAAAAGCAGAATGCAAAAAATACTAATTATTAGATTATGAAAAATATAGAAGTGAATTGCCCAGTTGAAAAAGACATGAAGTGAAAATGGACAAAAGAAAGAAAAATGAAGGAAGTTCTAAGAAAGGAAAGAAGAAACAAATTAGTGTGATGACATGAGAAGGCCTGTTTCCTAATCCATCCTAGCAATAAAGGTGTTGTGAGCACTGAGATAAGGTATTATATTCCATAAAAGAATCATCTCATTCTTTTTTAAAGCATAATTCTTTAGACATGGTAATTTGGGAGTATATAGAAAAGGTGAAACCAGTTTAGTGCATTTTATTTTCTGTCTAGGGTGTTCCAGGGTTACTTATTTTTGTAGTCTAATATGAGTGAAGCATTTACATCCACAAATAGGACATTTCCCCCTACACAACAAAGAAAATAATTTTAGTTTTCACTGTGGTCTTTTGAAGAATGCAGTTTCTGTTGTTCTGTGATGTTTTATTCCCTTGGGAATATAGATCCTTAGGCTGGAGGTATGAAGAGTGCTGTTCAACTTTAAAACCAATGTCAGGCAAACATCTACAGAATTTTTAATTTCTTTTTATACCCTGTGCAAGCAGGAAGGCATTTGGTCTCATGTTCTAAAGAAAATTTGGGAAGAGCACTAAACGAAAGGTTTAATCTTTGAAATATCTGTATAAACATTTCCTGTCTGTAACTTCCTTGAGGAAAACTTGAATTTACACTAGGGAAGCTGGAAAAAAAAGAAAAGACATTCAGAATAGGAAACACAAATTACAGTAAAACTAAAATGACTTCATTTAAAAGAAATATCAAAAATAATTTAATTCCAGCAAGAACAATAAAAGGAAATGTAAAAGCAAGTGACGTTTTTAGAAATAAATGCGTGATCTAATAACTTGCATTTCAGACAAATTTTGTGACCTAAGAAATTACCAATGTTCTTGGAAATAACTCTTTAAAAATAACATTATGGATATGTCCTATGTCAAATGAGCAATGCTTGAAACCTAGACAGTGCGAGATATGGCTAGAAGGAGAATGAGAAAGCAAGACGCAGTATCTCCTTGAGTCATACTATTACCAATGATAAATATTTAACGGTTGGAATATAGGCCTTGTCTAAATATAAAATTTGCACTGGTTTAATTAAAGTAATATCTTATATCTTCAGCTGAACCATATAAAATGGGGCTGTATGAAGGGCTCTTAATACTTGTGGCTGTAACAAGACTGGATCTAAGAATAAATTTTAAAAGCAATCGGAAACAAAGAAGGAAGTATATCTGGATTAAAGGAGAAAAAGGTTTTCATGTTTAAACCCTATAATGCAGATTTTTTTCATGGCTTAAAAAAATCTATAAAATTGATGGATTATGAGATAAACATTTAGGTTTAAGTAAGTTCCATTACTAAATCTGTTGAAGCAAATTATTCTCTTAGTCATGTTGGCACAGTTTAGAATTAGAATCAGGAATGGACATTTTATTCACTAGGTAGCTCACATTAGCAAGAATTGCAACAAAAAGAAATTTGGCGCCATGTGGTTTATGATCATATGCATCTGGAAGAAATACAAATCTTAGTATCTGCTGCAGTTTTAAAAATTCAAGCAGCTCCTTGAGTATGTAGGAGTGATCTGGAATAGAAATCAGAATTGCTGTACATCTTTTAATCACAGGAAAACTGTTGCTTATTTCAAGAACAAGTTGCTTTCTGCTGTGTTCCATAAATTGTCCAAATTGGTTTATTTGGATGTGTTTGGTTGCAATTTCTGCTGCTTTGGGGAATGTGAGATGGTAGCAGGGCTGAAAAATACTCCTTCTATAGTTTGCAGAGGTTTTAAGAAATTTCGCATTATTATGATTATTTCATTGTATTGGGAGAATGCGGTAAATTACAGAATCATAGAATCTTAAATGTTGAAAAAGACATCTAAGATCATTGAGTCCAACCATTAACTGCCAGGTCCATCACTAAACCATGTCCTTAAGCACCACAAAGTCAATTTTGTGGACTGAAATAAAAAACTTCAGTTCCAATTAAATTAGTTTTTCAGCCCTCCCATACTAAAAGGCATATTACTCAAAAAAATTAATTTTTCTAAATTTGTATTACAATGTTTAAGAGGAATGATGCATGCAGGACTATACCCATGAAACATTTAAGGATCAAAAAAAAAGAAAGTGCCCATTATGTGGAAAGGCATAATACACCCTCTATATATTAACCTACTGGAACTTACTGTGTTCTAGATAATGTTCTAAAATATTCTAGTGGAATAACATCATTCACATTGATTAAAAGTGTATTTCATATTGGTTTTGTCAAACCCTAAAGAGGTATGATGTGGTCCTCTGAAATCCCTGTCCTTTGCAAGCCCAGGAATAATTTCAATTTAGAATGAGATTTACAAAATACTTTAGATTTAATTTACCTTTCAAAGTGCCTAGCTCCACCTTGGACATATGCACCAGTGTATGTGTGCCAGTTAAATGAAATTGTTGGCATAGCTCATGAACCTCTGAGGACCAGAACCCTATCCCGCCAGAACTTTATATCAGACATCTTATTCAAGAAATTTGACATATATAACAGCTGCTGGGCAAAAGCCTGTATCAGTCATGATCCCATTTGAGATGAGGGGGTTTTGGTCAGATTCCTGTTCTGCCTGAGGTAATGACCTGAACCTGTATTATGGGCAAATGCCCTAAGCTGAACATCAGTGGGAAAGTGGAAAATCTCAGTCCTACATGTTGAAATGTTTCCATTTTCTGCAACCAACTAAGCATTCTTAGGGCCAGAACTATTACATAAAGGCTAGAGACCTCACCTGTGTGGTTGTAACTGAGACTGAAATGCCTCTTTTGGATATAATTTTTTAAAACACTACAGAAATGCAAGAAGAATGACCTCAGAAAGAAGGTTGTGCTGTTCAGAACTCCAGTGATTTTCACACTGACTTTGGTAATGAATGACATTGGCTTGCACATGCATTAGCTGAGGAACTTTAACTGATAAGATATTGGCTATTCTATTACACATAATGGTGTTTTCTTCATAACAGAACACTAATTTCCGGACAATTAATAGGACAGGATTTCTTCCAAGGTATCTCAGTTAGAATGAATCTGGCTAGGTTTGATCTTAAGAGTAGATACTTAAGTTCTCTTAGTTTTTCAGCATTCCGGGTCATAGAATATATGGCAGACAAATCATTACTTCCAGATTTTCCCTTTAGGCATGTTGTTGCATAGTTTGACATGTTGCACGCTCAAATCAGAGATGGCAATTCTGTGAGATGGCAGGAGGTTTGTGATCATGGTACTCAGAATTGCAATTGCATTTGTTTGAGTGCCTAAGTATAAGCTGTAAGTTTCTTTAATAGTAAATATTTTCCAGTCAAAGCTACCTAAACCTTTATGGCAAAGCCTGAACCTTGGCCTGCTTTTGCTGATTTTTAGGAAAACAAATTTTACATCAACAGCACAGACTTACAGCGAGGCTGAATGGTAAGCAGGGAACAAACAGGCCTCAAGACCTGTATTAGATAGAAGTTCAGTGCAAATTTGTAAGATAACTAACAGTGATGCTATATTATCCAAATTAGTATTATTACTGCAATGCTGATAATTTAGAAGACTTTTTAAGACATTGTGAAGATAATCAACTGCTAATGGAAGAAGTGTAAATCACAGTAAAAAATGCTTTCACAGAAACACCATAGATTTCTGTAATACAATTCTGCAATTTTTTATTTGCATAATTAGCATATATAGTTAGCATGGATATATTATGTAAGTATATCTAATCAAAGATAATGCTTCTGAAATTCACAGAGAGAAGAGTACAGATAGAACTAACTCTGTAAAGGGAATGTCTGGATGAAGAATCATTGGGAGAAAAATTTTTCAGAATGCTCTTTAACGCCATCTCACCCTTCTTTCTCAGGACTCTCCATAAGGATTGTTTAAGTAGTGTATATTAGGATTTAGTCATGGGCTAAATCCTGCCTAAATTAGGAATTAGGTCAATCTCAATATTCTCTTTGTTCTATGTAGCAATGCAGTCCTTCTATTTCACAGGACTCTTCCTAAACTGGCACTTAACATAAGTCATTGATATGTAAAAGTGGTTGCTTTGGACAGAGTGATCACCTATCTTTCAAGTAGAGCTCTGCAGATATTAAGATTTAAGCAAAAAAGACCCAATGTTGATTGCATCTGCAGAGTAGTAATTTAAAAAAAGAAAACAGCTATGTTAGATGGACTGGTGTATTGGATTTGAATGGCTAGCTGTTGGTAGCAGCAGGCACAAGGATGCTTCTTTGGAACCTGAGAGAAACTTCCCCCATGTCCAACAGAGCCAATGCCAGTTGGCTCCAAGATCAGCCTGCTGCTGGCCAAGGATGGGCCAATCAACAGTGGTGGTAATGCCTCTGGGATAACAGATTTAAGAGGGAAAAACTGCTGGGCAATAGCAGATGGAGGGAGGATTGAGAATATGTGAGAGCAACAACCCTGCTGGCACCAAAATCAGTGGAAAAGGCTGGGAGAAAGGAGGTGCTCCAAGTGCAGGAACAGAAATTTTCCTGAAGCCAATGGTGAAGACCATGGTGAAACAGGCTGTCTCCCTGCAGCCCATGGAGGTCCATGGTGAAGTAGATATCCACCTGCATCCTGTGGGGAACCCCACACCAGAACAGTTAGATGTGCCTACACTGGAGCAGGTTTGCTGGCAAGACTTGTGACCCAGTTGGGGATCAGTGCTGGAGCAGGCAGTTCCTGAAGGATTACACCATATGGGAAGGACCCACACTAGAATAGTTTGTGAAGAACTTCAGCCGCTCTTGGAAAGGACCCACATTGGACAAGTGAACGACCGTCTCCCATGGGAGGGACCCCTCACTGGAGCAGGAGAAGAGTGTGAGGAGTCCTCCCCCTGAGGAGGAAGGCACAGCAGAGAAGTGTGATGAACTGACCGCAGTTCCCACTCTCCATTCCCCTGCCTTGCTTGGGAGGAAGAAGTGTAGAAAATTGGGAGTAAAGTTAAGCCTGGGAAGAAGAGAGAGGCAGAAGGTGTTTCTGAGATTTGATTTTATTCCTCGTGGTACTGTGTTGTGATTGATAATAAATTAACTAATTTCTCCAAGTCAAGTCTGTTTGCCTGTGATGGTATTCAGTGAGTGATCTCTCCCTGCCCTTATCTCAGCCTAGGAGCTTTCATTATGTTTTTTCTCCCCTGCCCAACTGAGGAGAGAAGGTATAGAGCAGCTTTGGTGAGCACGTTGTGTCAAGCCAGGGTGAACTCACCATAATGGGATTTGTCTCTGTAAGTGATCAGAGGCACTTCTTTCTCCGTTGACTGACTTCAGGCAAACTGGATCAATACCTTTCTGGAGCAGTAATCTGTAATTGTGGTGAGACAGTACCTGTATTAGTTCCCAGCTGAGATGGGAAGATTGTAGTGAATATAAGATACTGGTAATTTATATTGATTCTCATCCTCTGTCAAGTGTTATTGTGCTTTTGTGTTGTCATGGTTTTGTACTAAAATTTATTATATTCCCAAGCTGTTGTCTCACTCGTGTGAGTCAGGTCCTCAATAACCTTCCTGTTGTAATGTTGAATTAAAAAAAAAATAAGAACCATGGTAAATTCTAAGAGGTTACTTAATTAATACAGTCAGTGCAAACTGCAGGCTATTTTCCAGGACCTTGTGGTTGACAGAAATGGTTGTACTAGGGTGAAGTCAAGAAAAATTTCTGGAGCTTGTATTTACTATCATTCACTAAATAAAACTCAGTTACAATGCTAGCTAACAAAACTCATCATGTTTCATGCTGTTCACCTTCTCACTCTGAAATAGACAACATTTTCCACTACTTGTTCCAACAAATAAGGAATCAAAGGCTTTTGCATGTCTTAAGCTTTAATAGCAGTAGAGTATTTGCCAGCTTTGTCAGGTGTTCGTAGTGAAAGTCAAGTGGATTTATCTGGGCATTCAAATCAAGTCTTTCATGTGCTCTGCTTTCTTTCAATTATAGCTCCAGTTGACTAATTTGTAGTGTTGTGCCATTTTTTCCACCAAAAATGAATCAGTCCTTCTTAAAGGTAATGAGCCAAACTGTGTGGGTGCATCCTCACCAACACACAGGGCAGAAACCAAAATAAGCTTCTCATAGCATCAA
Organism: Acanthisitta chloris; assembly: GCF_000695815.1. Lineage (NCBI taxonomy): Eukaryota > Metazoa > Chordata > Aves > Passeriformes > Acanthisittidae > Acanthisitta > Acanthisitta chloris. The sequence continues at coordinate 168,499 of NW_008690694.1, read as the reverse complement.
AAATACCATTTTATGTCTTCTGGATTGCCAGCCATAAGTTAAAACAAACAGCCTATAAATCCACCACTAGAAAAAACACTACTTGCATTTATCTATCTTCTCCTATGATTTAGATTGTAGTACAAAATCTATGCAATTTTTAACTGTTTCTGCTTATGTGGGAGGAACAGATTAGACTAATATCTTTACAAACCGGTATATACTATTGATAAAGGAGTGTGTGTGTGTGTGAAATCAGTTTGAAAGATGACTAATTGTCTACTATGTGTTTTGTTTCATATCCATAAAAAATACTATTGTGTTCCATTTGGATTTAGAGTGCTCAGTAGCAGGACAGAAAATACCTTGGTTGGAATCTACATCACAAGCCTATCCATGTACTTCTATAGCTTCCAGAACTGGAGCATAGTTTCTTTAGTAATCTGATTGCTATATTAAAACAAAAATGAAGATGTTAAAGTTTCTACTGCATTAAGCAAGAAAAGGAAACTGTGCCCTTAACTAGCTATAGCGCACCAATAAGCATTATAATAAATAACTCTGCCTGAAGTGGGTGGAATCAATGTCAAGATTGCATGCAGTCAAATATTCCCACACTAGCAGAATCTCCACTTACTCAAAAATATGTCATTTTTTAAAAATAACTCTGCCTACAGAATGGTTTAGGTCTTTTGAGAGAACATCTTCATCTTTCCTTGTAAGAGCACACTCAGGATACACATAAATATTGATCATTTATTTTTAATGTATGAGTCATAACTAAAAAAGATTAAATGACAACCTAAAAGAAGATGAGGCAGTTTGGCCATCATATTCATCAGTAAAAAAAGAAAAGTGCAAACATGATACTTTGTGATAGTTTAATCTATTCTTAGTTTAATCCCACATTTAGAAACATTGCTTAAAAATTATGACACTACCCTAAGTGAGAAGAGCATTGTGAAAAGCAGGAAAAACATATATTACTTTGAACAATTATGCATGTTATTTAAGCTAAATTAGTGTTGGGATCATGAAAGGCCATTAGCAGGAAAAGTGAAAGAATGACTCGATCAGCAGCAGAATCCCAATGTTACATTCTTGGTTACTCTAAATAAGAATCTGCAGACCAAAGTATTCCATGGGAAAAAGAGTCAACCTACCTGAAAATAGGGAGAGAACCAAGAGATGCCCCAGAATAATTTTAAGACTGTAGCAAAAAGGCTATACTTTTTGTCCTCATGACAACTAGAAATGTCAAAATTAAATTCTGTCTATGTAAGGGCTTGAGGGAAAGCCAACAAAAAGAGTATATACACAGAAAAATCTGTTACTCTTAATTCCTTTCTCTGAGTCCTGTAAATCAGAGGCTGTTTGGAAGAAATGCTGTAGCATTGATGCCTATTAATGTTCACAAGTCATAAAAGCAAATTTTTGCAGAGCTAAGGACTGTAGTTTGATGAGTGTCTAAATAGAACACATTCAGAGAGAAGGTGAATAAATGAGGAGGCATGGTCTGGGGGACAGGATACATCTAAGATATTGGAACTATTTGCAATTCCATGCAGTATATACAGGAATATATGAAATTTTATGCAATGCATTATTAAAGGTAGGGCACTTACTGCAAAAACAAATGCTCTAGCATTTTTTAAATGAAATTGACATTTCTAAAAGAATTGACAGTGAAGAACAGTATTTTACAGTGCAAGGTAGTGATAGCAACACTTGTACAACCTTAGCTGGTGTTTGATAGTACATGAAACTACCCAAAATTGTTCATAGTTTTGAATAACTGCAGGGAGCTAATTTCTTTCAAAAAGCAGAGTCCTTCTTGCTAATTAGTTTCTTCTTCCAGTAAGAGGAATTTTTCTGGATTTAACTACTAGGCAAAGGAACCTAATATGATATTAAAAAGCCCATATTCCTCTGTGAGTTTCGTTCAGTCTCAATATAGATAGACAGGTAAATTCCACTGACTTCAGAAGATAATGGATGAAACTCCTGTTAAGCATGACATTACAACTTCTATCACCATGGGCATGTGCAAGGAATATTGTTGTCTTGTTTAGATTATTCATTACTTTTTATCACCTTATCATCCTGTGTAAATTAGCGTGTGTTAAAACATAGCTCCTTTTTAGTGGTTCTAGGTGCCTAATAACTCTTAACTTCTGCAGCTGGGGGGAAAACTGTCACACAGAAAGTGTGATTTTAAGCTGGATGAAAAAATGCTTTAGACTACCTTTAGACTGACGTCCTGTCTCAGAATAGAGGTCAAAACGATTTTATACCCTATCCAGTTTTGAATTAAAATAAAGAAGATGTTCTAGCTTAGTCTATCAAAGAGATAACAGATATATCTTATTAATATACATCTGTCATGTAGTTTTATAAAAATTCCTTAGGAGCAGACTGTCACCAGCTTAGTTTTTGTTCTTTGAGGAAAAACATTTAGGTGCTGTAGCATGCTGAGGGATGGGCAATGAAGCTGAGGAATGGTCTGGAGCATAAGTCTTATGAGAAGTGACTGAGGGAGCTGGAGTTGTTTAGCCTGGAGAAAATGAGGTTCAGTGGAGACCTTATAACTCTCTACAACTACTCAAAAGGAGGTTGTAGCAAGGTGGGGGTTGGCCTCCTTCTAGGCAACTAGTGACAGGACAAGAGGAAATGACCTTAAGCTGTCCAAGGGAGGTACAGGTTGGATATTAGGAAAAATTACTGAAAGAGTGGTTAAGCATTGGAACGGGCTTCCCAGGGAAGTGATGGAATGACCATCCCTGGAATTGTTCAAAAAAGAAGTAGACATGGCACTTTGTGATATGGTTTAATGTCCATGTTGGTATTCAGTTGAAGGTTGAACTTGACCACCTTGGATGATCACTCTGATGATTTTATAATTCTATTCTATGATAAGTATATTTTACTAGCCTCACATTTTTGTATGTAATAAGTATGAGGAAAAAAGTGCAAAACAAGAAATTGATGCATAGTTTTATAACCTGTGATGGAAAACAGTGAAGAAATCTTTTGTATTCCATTGTAAGTTCTTATACTATTTGCAAATTGATTTGGCTTTGCATGTGTTGTACTGGTCTCTGTGTAGAGAAGAGAAATGTAAACAATATTATATTAGTACCACTAATAGGTATAACTGCAGAAATCATAGAATCATAGAATTTAAGGGTTGGAATGGAGCTAACAGATCATCTAGTTACGATCTCCCCTGCCATCATCAGGGACACCTCCTCACTAGATCAGGTTGCTCAAGGCTTCATCCAGCCTGATCTTGAACACCACCAGGGTTGGGGCAGCCACCACATCCCTGGGCAACCTGTGCCAGTGTCTCACCACCCTTATAGTAAAAACCTTTTTTCTCACATCTAACCTAGACTTTCCCTCCTTCAGTTTGAACCCATTACCCCTTGTCCTATCATTGCAGTTCCTAACAAAGAGTCCCTCTGTCCCTCTCCAGCTCCATTGTAAGCCTCAAAGCTCCATGTCTCTCTTGTACTGAGGAACCCAGAACTGGACACAATGCTCCAGATGTAGCCTCACAAGGACTAATTTAATTCCTAAATTAATGTGGCTATAACCTGTTCACAGTGTCAGATATGTTTATGCATTTTGTGGCATGAAAAACCATTGAGTCAAGTCATTCAGATTTATCAAGGACAAAAATCAAGGGAAAAAAAAAGCACTTTTCCCTGGCTTTCTTTCCAAGATCTGTTGTCAAGATGAAGTTTAAAATCGTAGAGATTATTTGATTTGTGGCTGCCTGAAAATGTTGTTTTAGGTAAGTTTCTTGTTTTAGCATCTCTTTTTATAATTGAAAATAACTTTTTATCCTTTTTTGCCCTTTTCCAGAGGGAACTGATGTAGCACAACTGAAGACCTTATATCATGTTGAAGCAGCAGTCTTACACTGCAAATTTTATAATTGCTAATTACCTGAAAGATATCTGAGAAACCAAATGTATTTGACTCAAAGTTTGATTTATCTCTCCACAGGAGCTCTTATGTTACGTCTACATTGTAACTGGAGGCATGATTGCAGCAAGTAAAATTATACTTAAGCTTGCTTTCAGCCAGCTAGCTGAAGCAATCATTCCACAAAAGTCATACCTGCAGTTACGTTCCTGAAAGTGTTCCATAGGCCCATACAGAAACCTGAGCTGATAATTTCTGATTTTTTTACCCTGATAAATTTAATCTGTATTAGGTATGTCTTTTCAGGCTGCACTTGTGCATTTTGGTGGATTGAGAACTGGCCCAGTGGCAGTTCTATACTGGGCCCAGTTTTGTTCAACTTACTCATCAATGACTTGAACGAGGGAACAGAGTGCCTTCTCAGCAAGTTTGCTAATGATACAAAACTGGGAGGAGTCTCCGATACCTCAGAGGGCTGTGCTGCCCTTCAGAGAAACCTCAACAGGTTGGAGAGATGGGCAGAGAAAAACCAACTGAGATTCAACAAGGTCAGGTGCAAGGTCCTGCACCTGGGGAGGAATAACCAAAAACACCAGTACAGGTTGGGCACTGACCTGCTGGAGAGCAGCTCTGCAGAGAAGGACCTGAGGGTCCTGGTGGACAACAGGCCGTCCATGAGTCAACAATGTGCCCTTGTGACTAAGCAGACCAATGGATTCCTGGGATGCAGTAAGAAGAGTATTGCCAGCAGGTAGAGGGAGGCGATCCTGCCTCTTTACTCAGCTCTTGTGAGGCCACATCTGGAGTGCTGTGTCCAGTTCTGGTCTCCTCAGTACAAGAGGGACATGGAGCTCCTGGAGTGGGTCAATCAGCAAAGATGATTAAAGGTATGAAGCACCTCACTTATGAGGAAAGGCTGAGGGATTTGGGTGTGTTCAGTCTTGAGAAGAGATGACTGAGAGGGGAAAGTGCCATGAGGATAAAGCCAGACTCTTCTCAGTTATGGAAACCAATAAAACAAGAAGTAATGAGTAAAACTTGATGTACAGGAAATTCCACCTGAATACAAGAAAGAACTTCTTTGCTGTGTGAGTCACTGAGCGCTGGAACAGATTCCCCAGAGAGGTCATGGCTTCTCCCTCACTGGAGGTATTCAAGAAACATCTGGATGCAATCCTGAGCCATGTGCTCTAGGACAGCCCTACCTGAGCAGGGAGGTTGGACCAGATGACCTGTTGTGACTCCTTCCAACCTAACTGATTCTGTGATTCTGTGACCTCATGTGAGAACATGATCTTACATATTACACATCTGGAGAATACTGAGGGCGGTTTTACAAAGGCTTGTTTTACGGCCATAGTGTTTTGTTTGTTAAAATCATAATGGAAGTAGAATGGGTAAAAGAATTTTTTTAAATTTTTGAAAAAGAGGCTCACACTTTAAAAAACTGTAGTCTGTGTCACTGCTACTATAATAATCATACTATAGGAAGAGCTGCTTCTTTCTGACCAGAAAAAGGATGTTGGGGAATTGTCTTGAAAGATTATTTGAAGAGGTGCTGATTTTTTAATTTTCAGTCAAGTGTTAACATTACTCTGCAGTATAACTTGCAAGAAGAATGACACGTAGTGACTACTGCCACTATTGGTCTGGGACAAGTATAATGCTTTTGAGAGGAGCAGCAGTACTACTTAGTTTTCTGTTGGAAGGAAATTCAGGTAGAAAAATTCTCTACCATTTCCTAATGTGGGCACTTTCATAATTGTTACCATCAGTTCAGTTTATGTGGGTACTGAATGATTCCACATAGCATGTGCAGAAATTTCTGTAGTCACATGCACAGTGCATCACTGCTTAGGCAGTTAAGCTTCTGTCTCTCCCTCCTGGCAGGTGCCACAGTGCACTCAACCACCTGTTCATGACAACTCCATGGTAAGTAACGCCCTGTCTCCTCAGGGAACCTGACTTTCTGACTATCTTCTTTCCAAATGTCTTTCCAGATGCCACATGTCCTCCCTTTCTTTCCAACCTATAACTGTCTTAAGAGAAGGAAGCAGAACATCAAATCACCATTAGTAGATTGATACCCTCTGCAAATCTGTTATTGCTCAGCCATTTCATCACACAACAGGCTGGTACTGAGGATATGTGTGTGTGTGTGTGTATGCACAACACTTTGCAGTCACTGCTGTCAGCACATTTAGAGAGCATGTCTCAAGCCCCAGAGATTTCATGGCTCATGTAGATTAAGAAACAGATTTCACTAGGCTACTTGATCTACTCGGTAGACTAAATAAAAATGTGTCAGACAAAAAGACATACTTTGCTACAGCCAAGCAGGATCCAAACTCTACTCCACATTCAAATATTTCACATTTACAGGTATGAAATGCAGAGATGCTCACAAAACAGCTAGCGGAAAGACAGAGACATACTAATTTGAAAACAGGCATAATTTTTCTTACCATGTATTTCCATAATTAGGACTTGAATGCTTCTATGTAAAGGAGGAATTTTGAAAATTAAAATTTTGAAAATTCCCAAGTTTAAAATAAGCTAGAAAAATAATCTTCATCACAACCTTAGTAAGACAATATGCACACATGTGAATCAGTGTACCTAACATACTCTGAAATGGGAGCAACTGTTAAATTTAATTTATAAATTGTAGAAATTACTTTTGGGGGCACTCTTTGGGATAATTAATGTTCAGACCTGTCCTAGAATAAAAAATAAATTGTCTCCCTGCTTCCCCTCCTTGATATTGGTAATGGTGAGGTTGTGAAATTAAGCCCATTTTAACCTCCCTTTCAAAAAAAATAATAAATGAACAAAATTCTTTTGCATATTTTCTTTTGTCTATAAATTATTCTCATATTTATTCAAAATCAATGCACTTTGCAATAAACCTGATAACCATTTTTAATAACTCAAATTCTAAAACTAAATGATCCTTGTTCAGTGATCAAGAACAAAGAAACAGTTTCTCTTTTCTCAAATATAGGTCTCATCTGAGGAAGCAAGAGACTGTCTTTGCTCTGATAGTCAGTTTATTATTTGCTGTTGAAATCTAGCAATAATTGCACTAGCACTTGAGATTACTGGCATGCTCTGTAAACTTCAGGTCATAAAAACAGTCTGAATTTTGTTACCCATGCCATTTGACAGAACATCACAGAGAGTATTTGATCCTAGTACCAATTAACTCAACTGATAACTGTCAACAGTGCATTTAGTTAGTAATGAAAAGTGATTTGCTATTCAGTAATGGAAGATATTTGTTAGAAGTAAAAAAAAGTTTTTTTAAAAAATGACAAAATAAGTAACATTCCTAGCATTTCATTTTATTTTGACTCATGCTTAATTTAAAGAAAAAAATCCATTCATGTTGCAGATGATGTACAGGAAACAAATAACCTGATTTTTTTTTCTGTTTACTCATAGAATAAGTGTTCCTATATCATAATAGTTAGGCAAAAAATTCATTCTGTGATTTCATTAATTAACAGAAATATTTTTATTTAATACACTTATCATAAGGCATCAACAAGCAAGAAGAGCCATAGCACTTTTCATATTTAACACACTTTGGACATTCGTTAATTAATTAGACAACTTACGGATGCTAGAAGCAGATGTTCACATTTCTCTAGCATGGAACACTGCCTTCAATGCAATTCCAGCTGAGTATGCAGCATTTTCTCTCATCAAATATTACAAAAGAGCACAAAAAGTGCTACAAGCTGCTACAAGGGTAAGACTGGATCATATCAAAGTCAGCTGCAATATCAGTTGAGGCAGTGTACCTCTTTTTTGTGGGGTCTTATACATTGAAATAACAGAGGGCATGTTAAGGCATTGATGTATGGCTGAGAACTCTGTGTACTGCGTGCTCTATGTGCTGCAAAAAGAATGTTTTCCAGAAGACTTGGAAGAGCAGTATGACGGCAGCATGAATCATTTCATAAATAGGTTGTGAACCATTATCTAACAGTTAGAAATTTCTAAAAAAAAATGTTTAAATGACATCACTGGTACTTATACAGACAAGTGCATACAACTGTCTTAAACCTAGGTCGTTTGTTGGGCAAGAACAGTAAAATGGTAACAGTTTTTATAGCCAGTGATATATAAGAAACATGCCAGTCAGCTTTGCTTCCCCTCCTGATAACCTGCATCTCTTAGAGCTGGACCACTGCAGGTCAGTTTTGACATAAGTGGGAAGTGAGACAAACTCAGTCTTTATATAGCAAAAACTTTCAGCCCCACTGTAACTGCACCTTTTTTAAGAAGTGTGTGTATTTTGTTGCAATATGTTTGGACAAGCTGGGATGAGATGATTTTACTTAAGAAGATACAGTTTTCTGACCACTAAATTCACTTTGCAAGCTGTTTTCATTAGCCTGATCTCAGTGAGCATCTGTTGAGAAACTGAAGTTTCAATGTGTCCTGTTCATTTCTGAGGAATACTGTATTGGAATATTTGCCCATCATTGGCTTTTTATCATTCTCCTGCTTCCTTGCTTTTGTAAATTTCAGTTCTTTCCTTTGTGTCCTCTTGAGGGTAGAAAGATGTGCAATGTTATAGTCTGATTGTGTTTTACTCAGATTTTGATTGCATGGACTTGAAAATAACATGATGCAAGGGCAGAACCCAGAATGCACCCAAAACACTGCACCCAGTGTGAAAACACTGCACCCAAATTGGTTTCGTCACAGATTCATGTATGCTTGAGTACATGAGACACCTCCTCTGCCTTCACCCAATATTTTCTGATCCCATTGGCCAGTTTTGACCAAATTTGGCACTTCAGACTATTTAAATATTATTTAAATGTTTATGAAAATTGATAGTTGTACAGAGAAAAGAGATCCTATTAGTGTTCCCATGGAGAGAAATGCTAATAAGATCTCTTCTTAGTACACTTGAAGGAATCAATAGTATATTTGTTTTGAATTAAGGACATATGAATATTGCAATCCCTCCCTGAATGCATTAAGAAATCTAAAGATTCAAGGAAGGATATCTTTGCTTTGATTTTTCTTGACATCAGTGGACTTCAAGTGAATTTTTTGGTTATTAGCTTCATAGAACTACCAGCTGTTTTGCTCACTAATTGCCAAGTGATTCAGGCAAACATGATAATTGAAGTTTTTACAAAAATTATATTGTTCATATCACTTGCTTCCACATGTCTTGTCTCATTCCAGTTACAAATCATGCAAAGCATGATTTTTCTGTTTTTTCATCTTTGGACTTTTCTAAACAAAAAGGTTGCACTGATATAATTTGAGCTGGCTTTACTATCCATAAAGTTGAAGTATTTCTGTATAAGATAGCTTATTTAGAATACTATTTTGTTTAAGAAAAGGAAAAAAATTGGAAGAATTCTGCAGATCCTAGCTGGATTCGATTCTTATGCATCCCTTCCAACTTAAGATATTCCGCGATTTTATCTTTGCTAATAGAAATCATCATTACTAGCTAACTTAATTGTTTTAGTCAAAACCTTTTGGCTATAATTCATTGTTTTAACTACATCAACAAGATTTAACTGCTGAGATAATGGAATATATTTCATTTTAAATGTAATACATTTCATGATTGCACACTGTATGTGGTATGTCTATTTGTTTCCACTGCAGGGAAGATGTATTGAATTGATTAAGTTCCTATAAGTTTCATGAAAACAGCTGTATAGAAAACAAATGTTAGTAAGGAACAAGCTGAGCCTGACTTATTGCATATGTCACATGCATGTAGTGTATTCTCCCATATCTGCAGGGTGTTAATGTTTTATTTCCACTGTATTCAATCGGTTTGCCATTTTTTACCCTTTTTTCCCCCACTTTCTTATTTTACTCTATATTATGTCTAAAGTTACGTGGTTCATAATTTCTTGATTTGGTATTTGCCCTTCAGTCTCTGCGTGGATGACAGAGAGAAGCCACTCAACAGGCATCCTTCCTGAGAACCTGCATGATTTGACAACATCAGGTCCTATTGATCCCTGTGGGTGCACACTGAACAAAATAATCATCATGTAAATTTACTTGTTTCTAAATAGTTATTTTTATGATCTTTTTAGGTGTCAGTAGAAATTTAAGTTACATATGAGAATTTGTAGCATGGAATTCCAGTACCCTGGATGATCAGTTTCCAGTTCATTAAGCCTTTATGTCCTTGACATGTGATTGTTAAGTGTAATAAAATACACATAACGATAATAAACATTTCTATGGATGATCTCAATTGTATTTGTATTTGCTTTTGTTAATACAATGCAATTTGCTGCATAGCACATATTTCTCACAGCAGCATATTTTTGGCTATCTCTTTTTTGCTGAGTCTATGGTGGTTTCTCTTTTAGCAGTTTTTAAAAATATATTAATAACTTCTTAAAAATATCGCATTTAATTATCTCTTATTTATTTTGTTCAATTGGTCAAACTTCTTTCAGCTTCTTTCTTCATTCTTCAAAAAACTGCCTAAGTGCCTTCTTTGTGGAAATTGAAGAATACAGGACACAACTTCCTACCATCATAGAATCACCAAATCATAGAATCATCGAGCTTGGAAAGGACCTTTAAGATCATTAAGCCCAACTGTTAACATGGCACTCCACTGTAACCCCTAAACCCCAAACTATATCTTTCAGCACCAGTCTCAACACCTCTTAAACACTTCCAGGAATGGTGAGTCCACCACCTCCCTGGGCAGCATATTACAATGCCTGACCACCCCAACAGGGAAATTTTTCTAATATCTACTCTGAATCTCCCCTGTCTCAGCTTATGACCATTCCCTCTAGTCCTCTCATTACAGGCATGGCAGAAGACACTATCCCCCACCTTTCAACTACCATGTTCCTTTCCAATGGATATCTCCTAACACAACACTAGGCAGGGGTCAGAAGATAGTTTATTCCAGAGACTGTTCCCATTGACAAGACTTCATCAAGCTGAATTCCTTCTACTTTATGCCATCTTCCAACATTATGCTCCCACCAGGCTTTGAACCTTGAAACACTCTTTTGCCCTCATGCCATACCATAGCACAGGTGATGGATGCATTCAGTTTCATTATATGAAATAGCACCATTCTGATGGACTACAGCACATTCCTTACATTGTTGCATTAAACATAAACTGGAAAAAGCATATAAAAAATGCTTGTCTAGAGTCAGGAGAGGAGAGCATGTGATGGGAATTACCTTGAGCCAAATACTATGAAATGTGGACAAAACCACTCTGTTATCTGGCCTCAGTGTCAAAATCAGTCACTTGGCCTTTCAGCACTACCGAATGCTTTTTTAGGAATATGAAGACAGTTTCTTAGCTAACATCTTTCATCCTCCATCTCTTGTGCCGACCAGTCTTTGTGTTTTTCAGACAGAACCTTGGTTAACAATAGCTTCTGGATCAACTGTTCTTAGCAAACAGGTATAACTGTGTTCTCCCCTTTGGGAGGCTGGGATCAGTGATGAACAGACTAAATGGAGAGTTCATCATCATCGTCGTCATCACATCAGGTTCAAGCATTGTATTGAAGGAAAAGGTACTTTAAGTATCAGACTGCCTACACAAATAACAGTCACAGTTGAACTTCGCTGTTCAGTAAACCAACCTGTTCTCTCTACTTCTTTGTCCTTTGAAGAGTCCTTACATTCCTGTTCCATTTCGAGTTTCACTTTTGACTGAATTTCTGTTTCTCAGCCTGCTTTTGGGTTTCTGTTTGGTTGTGGCACTTATTTGGCTCAGTTCATTGAAAAACAGCTCAATGAATTCAGTACACTGAACTAGCCTCTTCAGTGACTCATCTTCAAACTACCCTCAAGTGTTTGCTGTGGGATGCTATTCTGAGTCATTGTTTTGCCCTCCCACTTGCTTACCAATAGCTATCCTGATTTAACTCTTAATGAAAAATGACATTCTCCCTAGAGAAGGGAAGCCTGATGGGAAATGAGTCAGGCTGCAGAACTTTAGTTCTAGATATACTTTTATTCAATAAATCAACCTATGGTCACTCAATCCAAGTTTTTTTGTTTGTCTTTTACTCCTAGCTCTTTTTTAAATGACCTCATTAATTTAAAAAGCCCTCATTTAAAATAAGGTAGTCTCTCTTCAGTTCTGTGGCTATGGTAAAAAAATCTGTAGGTTTTCACACCTATTACTGTACATACTATAGAAAAGCCTAATATTGGTTTTGTATTATCAGAAGATACAGTTTTTCATATCAAAATATTTTGGGCAGTATTGATACCGCTACTAATGTTACTCATATTCATATCCAACCCTGGAGGTCTAGAAAGGCACTATCCTGATGAGTCCCTTTTACATCTAACTCCAAAGTGGGTTTGAATGAGAAAAATAATCTCTTTTATTTTTGCATCTCTTCTAATTTCCTAAAGCTTATCAAATCCTTACTGTCTAATACCATCTTAGAACTATCTTTTTAATATATGTACATGTACCATTTAAGAACACTGTCCATCCTTTAGTAAAGGTGATCTAGATGGGGAAGTTATTTCACTTCAACATCAGAGTTGTTGGGTTTTTTCCTGTATAGCAGAAAAACGTTTTAAGTGAGTTGCATAAAGCAGGAAAGGAGTATTCCTTATATTGTTATGAGTTGCTTTTTTGAGCAGATACAGAGCTTTGAATAATTGCACTGTGTACTGATTACACTTCTGTCTGCTAAGCTCTTTCCTTCATTTGAAGTCTTGCCTTGTCAGATAAACTGGCATCAAAGCATTCTCGTAAGAGAAATTAAAATACTAAATCTCTGAATTAAGCCACGACGTATTTTAATAGCATGGGTTCTCAATGAACAGAAAGATAAATGCAGTTGCTTTGTTATATGCTTCTATGGTGTATCTGTGCAATTGCTTATTTGGATGTAGCTAGTACTACAAAATATGTCTTTGCATATCTCAGTTTATTTCTCAAGTCTCTTTACAACTTTGTATGGGTTTACCTCTTCAGTTCTGCTGTGCCCTACAAATTTATTTAGTGTTGAATTTACACCAAAGGAAGTCCTGACAAAGAAAAAGGAAAAGCAGCAGACATGCACAGAAGGCATGCTACAAAGTGTTTGCTACTTTGCAGATTAGTTGGCAAAAAAATCTCAGAAATCTCGAAAGCCATGGCTTAAAGAATGACAGATGCTTGATTGCTTCACACAAACAGGAAACATTCAGTTGAAAACAATTTAAAACTATTTGGCCTAGTCACCCTATGCTTCTGGTTGGACTTTGTGTTTTTGAGTCCTTTTACATATGCACAAGCACATTTTTATGCGGACAGGTTTAACCACCCTCCTCTCCCTTTCCATTGAGCTTGTTGTTTTGCCAGTCTTGGACCAAGGCACACTGACAGACCAAATGTGTTTGACATGCAATAAAATATATCTTTCCCCAGCTCTGGAGTCCTCTTCACAAGAAAGACATAGACCCGTTGGAGCAAGTCCAGAGGAAGGCCACCAAGATGATTTGAGGGTTGAAACTTCTCTCCTACAAGAAAAGGCTGAAATACTTGAGTTCGTTCAGCCTGGAGAAAGGAAAGCTCTGGGATGACTTTACTGCACCTTCCAGTGACTAAAGGGGCCTACGAGAGAGCTGGAAAGGGCTTTTTCACAAGGTATGTAGTGATAACACAAGGTATAATGACCTTAAGCTGAAGGAGGGTAGGTTTAGATTAGATATTAAGAGAAATCCTTCCCTGTGATGGTGGTGAAACACTGGAACAGGTTGCCCAGAGAAGCTGGAGATAGCTGTCCTATCCCTGGAAGTGTTCAAGGCCAGGTTGGTGGGGCTTTGAGCAGCCTGGTCTAGTGCAAGGTGTCTCTGCCCGTGGTGGGGGTTTGGAACGATAAAAGTCCTTACAACCCAAACTATTCTGTGATTCTGATTCTATGATATCACTAGGATGCAGGCAAAGCAAATTGATGTCTTCAAAAGTGCAAGTGGTTTACTCAAAGGTATGCAGTTTCAAATACAGGAACTTTGGTCTTCTCACCTTCCTTGATTAGAGAAATCTCAAAGGTATGCAGCTTCAAAGACAAGAACTTTGGTCTTCTCACCTTCCTTGATTAGAGTAATCTGTTTAGACTAGTTTCCATTGTCTTTCTGAGAGGCAGACTCAAATTCTGATTTTTTAACACTGTCTCTGAAATCACAGGGCAGATGCTGATCTCTGTGCAAGTCCACGAGTTTCCATTATAAACAGACCATCTAGTGCTATTTGTGGTATTGTGCTCGAGCTTTGCCAGTCCAGAAGGCTATGGGAACCCTTTAGATGATGCAAGGAGGACAGCCCTAGCTGAGTGCTTCAGACACACAAGAGAGTCTCAAAGGGCACTAGACATCTCAGTTTAGCTGGCTGAATTGAGCACCCTCTGTCTTTCCAGATTTTGTCATTACTGGATATTGTCAGAGTGTTTTGTCTCTGACACATTTCTGAAAACATGTTTTCTGTGTTAGACATCTGTGTTTATAACATGTCAGTACTAGAACACAATAAACATGTTAATTTTACACATCAAGAACATTTAAAAAGTTAGGTCCTTTAATTTTTTTTTTCTGCTGGATGACAGAATTGATTGATCTCAACTTCAGGCACAGCCTCTGTTTTAAGTCTAAATAAAATACCATCATAGTCATTATTTACTATATGAATCGTGGACTTGGAAAAAATAGAGACTCTTATATCTCTTCCTCAGAAAATGAAGGACATGACAAAAAAAAAATAAAAGGAGCTAAAATTGATAAAAACCTCATTTAATCATTTTTATAGTCTGCCATTTGTAAGATGTTTCTCTCAAACAAGCATAACAGGGAGAAACATTTAAGGTTAAAAGTTACCGTGGGACTACATCTTCAGCTGCTGTTTCTGTGAATAACCTCAATGCAACTCATTGCAAGTCAGTAGTTGATCCTTTTATCAACTAACTCAGTTGATAACTAAGTGATAAATTAGTTATCAACTAAATGATAACTAAGTGATAACTAATAACTTATCAGTGATTAAACAAGAAGATTTAAAGTGATTTACATGCATTTTGCTCCCCAATGACAGCAGTATCTAAAGCTGACAACTTTTGAATGGACAATTAATATGCTAGTCCATCACTGTCTCTATTTCAGTTCCCCAAATATTTCCTTTTACTTTTCATTCTATTTATGTGCAGCTTTTTTCTAACAATTTTAATATTTGAATACCTTTCACTACTCATTGGTAATAGCAATGATGATATTTGCTGGCAAGTTCAAAGGTGGATGGGCATTTCCTGTTGTAGCAACATTGGATAATTTTGCATAACAGAATATAGTTCTCAGTTCTTTTTCCACTCATTTGGATGTAAATAGGGTATTCCACTGAGACCATTTCTAATATTTATTATTTTCAAGTGTGCTGTTTAGCTACAGTGAGGATTTGTATTTTCATGCCAGTAACAGGAAACCTTTTCACTCATGTTTAAAAAGTGCTTTTCCTATTGAGTTTCATTGCTGCCAAAAATAAAACCTTATTTCTGAAACTTAATCCTCACAACATGAAGGCTATCTGTTATTTTCTTAAAATGCTTGAATTGAGGAGATTTCGGCCCTAATGGGAATTTACTTTGAAAGTTACATTTCAAAATCTAAGGGGGATGTTAAAATATATCCCATCTTCTGACAGACTTCTTTGATCTTGTTGAACAGCACATTATGTCTTCTCTTTGGCAAACATCTCCTGTTTCATATAATGTAATCAACCCCTACTATCATGCAAAAATGTTGAATTATTTTGAACATTTATATAAGGAGTCAACATGTGTTTCATAAAGTTTCTAACCACAGTAATTTCAGCATGCAACAGAGGTGCAGAAAGCAGCACTCTAAAATTCAGAGGTGCTGGGGTTTAATTCTTCATCACTTGTTTTGCACACACAGTGATTTCTTAGTGGGCTCCATAGCTGATGGCATGATGGAAGTTACTTTCTGGGAAAAATAAGCAAATAACTGAGGAGAGAGAGAGAGATGAAGAAAGCAAAAGGAAAAACTCAGTGGCTGCCAGAGAAAAGAAACAGCAGGTTACAGAGCTCCAGATACAAGGTTTGCAACACCAAAGGCTAAGAAACCAAGGACCCTGCAACATATTGACGTACTCAAAGGTGTGAATCAACACATTTAGTTGTCATTTATTTATATGCAGCTTTATCAAAAAGCTAAATATCTTCTGAGGTTTGCCTTTACTCACAGTGTAAGAATTGCTAATCAGCTATCCAGAAGTGCTGTGGGAATAACAGGCATGGAGTACTAGGAAGAAGAGTTGTTACATAATTTCCAGGAGACACTTTAGGAGTTGTTCCTTTCCCTTCTTGAAAAGGTTTTATAAGAAGTAAGGAAAAGGTGAAATCTGAGGTTTTGACAGAGCACAGAGCTGACAGCTGGTTATTAGTTGTGTTCCCAGAATTGTCCTCATTGCATACCATATAGCATGTTATGTAGGGAGAAAATAGAAGTGTGTTTGAAATATAAGAAATAGATTCCTTGTTTATCCAAGGAAAACTTTGCTTCACAGAAATAAGGGAACCTGAAATCAGTTAGGACTCTGTAGGCTCAAACAGATGTGCTGCAATGATAGCCATGCCCAGATCTTCGAAGGAAGATGCTTGCTTAAAGACTGAATAGAAAACAGGATTATTTTAAAGAATTTTTTTACTCATTAGGCCATGAGATGTTGCATGGAGAGCAAAACCACATAGCCAAAGCAGAAGAAAGTTGAAGTACTAGCTACATATCTATGACACAAAAGCTGTCACAGATGGACTCAGTTTGACTAACAGGACTATCATTGTCCAGAGTGAGCAGAGTATTCAGGAACAAGCTTCATTGTGTATGATAAGCAAAGATACTTATATTTTGTATATAAAAGTAATTGCACTGAAGTTGCAAGGGTCGAGTGCTTCAGAGCTACACTGGATCTGGGCCCTTGTAAGCATTTAAATCAGATGGAGCCTCGTGGGACAGAAAAGTCCTCTTGCAGAGGAGGTATCTTGACTACATTACTTCTGTTTTCAGACATCCTACACACTCTGTGTTTCCATTCTTTTCATTATGGTTAAGACAGCTACTGCCTTTTCTAAGGATTTCCATTAATTTTTCAGCTGTTTCAGTTCCAAAGGCAGAGGAATTCTGGTTTTGTTAGAATATGAAAGCTGGACTCTCTCCTGTGCCTGAAATCTAATTAACTATATGAAATTTTGCCATTACATAATTTTATATTTCATTTTGAATGCAATGTATTTTATTATGGATTTTTTTCATATTTTAGCTAATTTTAAACAAGACAACTAAGCAACAAGAAATTGCTATATGAGATCTCTATTCTACAGAGAGATTAATATTTTTCTTCTTCAAGTATTTTTTGCTTACATAAGGCTAGAAAGAATTAAGGACATGATGTAGGTGACCTACCTCTAGTATGAATTGGTACAGTACCATTACAAAATACATGTTCAAATATTCATGCAGTGTTGCTGCCAGACTACATTGCCCAAGAAGCCTCCACATACCTGCACTCATGCAAAACTATTTCTAAATGTGAGAATAATTAACATAACACTAACCAGTTCAGGACTGTAATAAATCTGACCACATTTATCTTCTTCCCTTTTTGTTGTGTATTTGAGTTAGAAATCGTCTTATAATGTAAATATCTTTAATTTTAGAAAATCAACTTTTGTTTCATATATGCAGTTTAGGGGGTGATTTATTGTACTTATTTATTCTTCGGGCCTCAATCAATATTTTATTATCTGAACAGAGAAAATAGTTCTACGAGACCATAAGCAACCTCATTTATGTTGGTATATCTCTGAATATTTCTTCAGTGAGACAACTGTTCTCAAAGTAGTAAACAGAAACACCCTCCAGACAAGGAACTATGCATAAAATATTTGTTGACTTCAGAATCTCAGACTGAATTGTACCAGTTCATTTAAAAATAGAAGGCAGAACTTTGCTTATCCTAAAGAGGAATGTGCTCCTACAGCTAATAATGAGATGTCAAGCACTGATGTTTGTACAAATGATCTTCTATTGATATTTTCACAAAATCATGAAGTAGTTTGAGTTGGAAGGGACTTAAAAGATCATGTAGTTCCAACCCACCAGCCATGGTACAGAAAGGCTCCAATAAGGTCACCCTGCAGCATTCTCCTCTCCAAGTTGAACAACCCCAATTCTCTCACCTTCTCTTCACAGGAGAGGTGCTCCACCCCTCTGATCACCTTTGTAGCCCTCTTCTGAACTCGCTCCAACAGGTTGGTTGGTATTCATTGGTGTTTTTATTATGTACAACAGTTCCTCTGAAATTATTTGTTATTTGATGTTATGTCACACTATGTTATCTGAAAATGATACACACCACAGCTATTCACATGCTATGAAATTACTTCTTATATAGCTGCAGTCACTGGGTCTTTTGAGGATAGCATGCTAGGTGGCTTCATTCATTTCTTGAAAGTTGAATTCTGTTTTAAACTCTCAAAAATCAACATAACAGGTAAAAGCAATGTTTACAAGTACATATTGTGTTCCCTATAACCATAACCATGACACTGTTCAAAACGTGAAGTTGAGTTTACATCATATCTATGAATAAGTAGTAAGTGACAAAACGTCAGTACTCAGTGGTAAACATTTCTAAATCTTCTCATGGTTAAACTGAACAAACACTTGAGGCGAGGTACATACGCCTGTCTTCGTTTTCTGAGCTCTTATTCACTCACACTAACAATGAATTAGGGCATGGAGAGCAAATAATAAATTACCTTCTCATATTGAAAACGATGACTTTTCCTTATGAACTGTCAGCTTGGTGCTAGTTTGAATTATTGTGAAATGATGCCCAGTTGATGGAATAGGTGGTCACTGCTGACTCTCTGTAATGACTTTCAGACAACATAGTCTGAGCCTTTCTGTAATTTAAAACTGAAAGAAGCACAGTAGTCTGTAATTCTGTGTGCCTGACAGTGATCATTATGTTCAGGAAGGTTTTAATGATAAAGCTAACTACGTCACTATTATGCTTCAAGAGTGTTTTCTTTAACATAAGCTGTCCTTAAAGATTAGGGTATAAACTTTTGTTTGCAACAAGGGATCATGGTGAAACTGCCAAGCTAAGCACAAGGGATTTATTACATTCACTGAAACTTTTTAAAAACATAAATGCTGTCAAATCTGTATTGCTGAAGGTTGTGCATGTAATACACAGAAGGATTAAAAGAAAAAAGGTTCACATTTATCTTATCTTCCTCATGCCAAAGCAGCAATATGTTGAAAAGATATGATTATTATTTGAGATGGAATAACTAAATGTAATGCTTTTTAAAACAGAAAAATTGGAAAGTGTGACAAAGATAGACACAGTTGATATTATTCATTTAAAAACCACCAGAAAATGTTTAGGAAACAGTACTGTTCCAAAGTCTGACCTTTATTAAATAGTCATAATGATAGAAAATTTGGATGAGTATATTTAGGAGCATAGTAAACAGTTTCAGTCTTCCCATCTCTGAAACTAAATGACACCTTTACCTCCACCTTAGAGTAGTCCCCCAAAAAAGCATTTTCTTTTAATGAAAGCATCTATTAAAAAAAACCTTTATGGAACCATACTTGCTGTACTTGCACCAAAGAATTAAGTAGTGATGGAAATCTTCAGTATTATATAATGACACATTTTCTCCCGCTCCTGAAATCCACATTGAAATTGCAAAATTGGCTCAGGATACATTAACTAGGCTTCCTACATCTCATAATACAGTTTTGATTGGTAGACATACATACCTTTTTCTGCAGAACCCTGTCTGCTGTAGTGCAAGAATAAAGAGTATTCTTTGACAGGATAGCTCAATGTTATTTTATTTGTTTCTTTTTCATTGTTCTAGGTGTATGGATCCATCCATTATTTACTGAGGCACACAGAATTGTTCATTCTCTCATGAGCTTTTCTAAATGCTTGCCAGTGCATCCAATGCATTTTTTAAAGATGCTAATGAAACTATCTGCACAGTCCTTCTGTGAGGTAATTCCTTTTCATACATGGGGAATTATCAAGAATAGCTTAAGGCCAAAATTATCCAAAGTGTCCATTCTTCAGAGAGCTAATTTGAAACATCCAGAGGTAAGTTTTTCAGAAGACTTAGTACTTTGATAGCATTTGTATGTATTTTACTTCTTTATATGATGCAAGCAGAGCTACTTGTTCTTTTCTGCAAAACAGAGCTAAGGTGAGTTCTTTGAGATACCCAAAACCACATACTAGCAGTCTGGTTTAAGTGAACTGTCCAGTCTGTCACAAAGGCACTTAGTGGCAGAAGCAAGGACATCTTCCACTCATCCAGGGCATCACTTTTTTTTTTTTGTCCCCCCACCTTGTTCAATGAGCTTCTGGATGAATGCAACAGAGACACTCATATCACTAACTCATTATTATTGCCCTTCTACTGTCCTGGCTGATGGTCCTTTGCTTCTTTTTGTTCTTTGCAATTCCTTAGATCAGGATCTTGTACAGAGGGGTGATCATTGCTTATGAACACATAATTATGTATTGTATAATAACTACTTCTCTCACAATTTCTTTGACATACATTCTGTGAGTGTGTAGTCCTCATGGGAGACAAATATTTATGGAGATGTCCCTATTCTTAGATTCTCTTTTTGGCCTTAATCTTCAGTCCAACAGTTCTGGAGTAGCCTGCTCCTATGAATGCTCTCTCTTTCTATTCCACTCAATGGACACTGGAACTCATCTCCTTTTTGGACTCTTACCTTCCTGACCCCACCCCTCTTGCATCACTCCAACCTGCTTTTCCTCATATTTCTTCTCCTTAACTCTTCCTCCTGCTCTTCCTCTCTTAATTTCCAAACCCTGCCTGCACCTTTTCCTATTTCCTATCCTCCTTCAAAATCCTTCCTCCATTGCCTAGCTATCCAACTCTTCTCCCTTTCCCTTGGCTGATTAAGATCTTGGTATTCAGCATACCCTTACCTCCTGAGAATGCCAGCTCTCATCTCAACAGCCCACTGTTCCGTGGCACTCCAAAACACTTCTAGGACAAGTCACATTGATAATTCAGCACCAAGTGCTGTTTCCTGAGGGAACTTGGCCATCCTTATACTTACACATGTTCACCTGCAACTGTCTTTTGTCTTTCCACTTGGTGACTTCACAGGACTGTCACATCCCACTGGCTTCAGCTCTCAACAACTCCTCCCACTTCTCTGGAGCAAGCAAATACACTCAGGTTTCCAACAGTGGTCAGCAGTGCCTCTCTGAAGTAAAGCAGCCCTGCTTTCCTGCAAACTTTCCATAATTGGATGCTTCTTGCATTCCTCCTGTTTCTACCAATTACTATGTCAACAGCCTAGATATATCCTATATTACCAGTCCAGTCTAGTACACATAGATGAGCTGAGAGTGGATGGGTCACAGCAGGCAGAGTAGAACATTAATTTCCACTTGCATATTGTAATTTGTTAAAGGTTTATCAGATGGCTAAGTTTAGACAACATCAGCAAAAAAAATATTATGGTTACTTTATTATACTTAATTAAATAAGAAAACATTACATCTTTCAAAAGAAAAAATGTCTCTGCTTTAATTATTAATAT
>NW_008690694.1:139040-146894 GCF_000695815.1 Acanthisitta chloris | reverse complement strand
GCAAAGACGAAAGTATTTTAACTGATATTTCCTTAGCAATTTCTCTGTTTATTAGGCATAGCATGGAAAATTCCAGTCTAAGCAATACATTAGGTTTGACAAGATTAAAAGTAATTACAGACTGAGTCTTTTGATGGAAACTAGCAGCCATCCTTAAGTACAGGCTTTACTACTTACACCACCTGTAACAAACAATTTTATTGTACAAGCATAAAAACTGAATCTGTTGCTCATTTATACCACTAGAATGCTTTGGACTTTTAGATTTTTCTAATACATCATGCACACGTAAGATTCTGTGTAAATCTATTAAAACTTCTTTAAAGCAATATCTTTTACTTTAGTATTAGAAACACTTTTTAAAATTATAAAGTACAGGTTCTTTAACAATAAATGGAAAAGCAAGAGAAATGTTCTGTTATTCTATTTGCATGCTTTTTAAGATAAGATATATTCCATTGAACTCACATAAACCAAAACAGCTTGTCAGTAAGCACTAATAGAGCTGTCTCCCACTAATAATACTGCAGCAGTTATCTGCACAGTGCTCAAAGACACACTATTCAGTTATTACAGGTTATAAAACCACCTTGCATGATGAGAAGAAAGTAGGTGAAGCCAGTTGTTCTTTGCTTTACACAAGTTCCCTTGCTGCTGTGAAAGGGAGCCATAACCCTACAGAACCAAGGTGTTGACTGCCTCAAGGACAAGGTGAGGATTGCTTTGGTCTATTTAGCTGGCTCACTTAAACAAGCATGAAATGATAATGTATGAGTAAAAGGTTTCCAAATTGTCTCAAACCACAAATTCAGATCCTAACAGGAGTGACTGGGCATATCTTTCCCTGAATTGCCTTGAAGACTAGAGGCTGGGAGGCATCTTTATGCTCTGTGGCCAGTTTTCACAACCATCTCAAACGTCCTAAAAACTGCTTCCAAAAGAACATGAAATGCTTTCAAGGGAGACATCAGCCTGGAGTCATCTGTTTGCTGACAGGTCTTTATCAGCACGTGGCTCTCACCACATAGCCACCCCTCATAAACTGATTAACACTGTGCTTCTGTTTCTGTTTTCATTTACAGTAAAAAGTGTGAATACAAAATTCTGTTAGCCAGTCTCAGTAATGTTTTACAACCATTTTTCAATGATGGTATCAATGAATACAGGAGATGCAGGCATGCAGAGAATCCTAGTCCTCTTGTATTCTTTTGTAAAGTTCAAATTCATAGAATTCAATATAATAAGGGAACAATATTAAAAGAAAATGAGAAAGCAAAGAATAATGTCATTATTCAATCTGCACTAGTACAGCTTTGTTAAAGACAAGAATGTGGATATTCTAGTTCATACACATTTAAAATAGAGACAAATATTTGTGTAACTTGCACTGGAATGTTGGAGTTTCCCATTTAGTTCTCTCCAGTGTAAGAGAATGAAAATACTGAAAATGCTTTAGACTGAAAAATTATGAACTACTCTAATTCCTTACTTCAATGAAATATTTATGTGCCAGAAGCAAATACAGTTGAACTACGTTCTTTTACATTTCTTCCGTCTGCCTTTTCTCACTCCAGAGTCAAAGGCAACCAATTTATGTTATTATATCCATAAGTATTATGGATAGATAGATAGATGAATGGATAGACATAAACACAAGTATAGAATGGTTTGGGTTGGAAGAGACCTTAATGATCATCTAGTTCCAACCCACCTGCCATGGACAGGGACACCTTCCACTAGACCAGATTGATCAAAGCCCCATCCAACCTGGTCTTAAATAATTCCAGGGATGGGTCATCCACAACTTCTCTGGGCAACCTGTTCAGTGTTTCACCACCCTCATTGTAAAAACTCTCTTCCTTATATCCAATATAAAGCTACCCTCTTTGAGTTTAAAACCCCTTGCCCCTTGTACTCTCACTGCAGACCCTGGTAAAAAGTTCCTCTCCAGCTTCCTTATAAGCTCACTGTTTCAGTTTTTGCTGAGCAGTGCTCACACAGCATCAAAGCCTTTTCTGTCCCTCACCCTACCAGCGAAGAGTCTGGAGGTGGCACAAGGAGTTGGAAAGGGACACAGCCAGAACAGCTGACCCAAGCTGACCAAAGAGATATTCCAGACCATTTGGCTTCATGCTTCACATCTGAAGGCAGGAGAAGAAGAAAGAAGGGAGGACACTTGGAATGATGGCATTTGTCTTCCCAAGTAACTGTTATGTGATGGAGCCTCTGCATTCCTGAACACCTGCCTGCCCACAGGAAGCAGTGACTGAATGCCACTCTGTGGCTATTTGGGAGGTAAATTGCATTCTGAGCCATGACTGCATTTCAGGTAACTGATGGGTATAGAAGTTTGATTTGTTTATATTTGTAATAAATAAACATCCACTCATATATAACCATGTAGCCTGAGTCCACTCAGATCTGCTTACATAGAACCTCATTCAGACCAGTACCTGTCACAACATGTGGAGGCATAGATTTAATATTTCACTTTCATGTGGAATGTATCTTTTCCATTAATGTGATGAATAAGGCTTTTTTATTAAAAGTTTCAGTCTTTCTGGCCTTGCATGTTTCACATTTCATAGCTACAGTTTGTGAGTGAACTTACTAAATCATGAAGGCAGTCTGGAACAAAAATACTCAAGGCAGTTTTTCATTTCAGTGAACTGTGAATTTCACTTCCATGCTCCTGCAGAGAGTTTTTTGTGTTGTTGTTTTTATTAAGGATCTACAAGGGGCACAGTAATGATAGTCTTCAGCTACAAAGTATGTTATTGCCAATATAATGCAAATACTTTCTTTTTAACACTGTACTTCAGTAAAATTACCCTTTTGTAGCTTTAATTTAAATCACTTTTCATCGATTTAAAGAAATGTGAAGCAACTCAACCCTGCTTGAATCCTATGGTAAGATCCTGTGGTAAGAGTACAGCATGGAATAAACTGACAGTACTGGCTCAGGACCTAAAATTGACTCAGGCTCTCTCATCTCCAGCTCTAGTCAGTAATGGAGGCTTAGAGAAAGGAAAATAAACACTTATTGGGATTTTGCCTTTGAGAAGCTTCTTGGCCCAAAGAAAGGTATGCTGTTAGACAGGGTTTTAGAAAGGGGGCCTAAGGAATTGCTAAATTCACAATGAATGTGTCCACACATGTCATGTCATGTCATGTGCTACATCCAGGCACTAAGGCTGTGCTCATCTCTGTACATCAAACACCTCAAAATATACAAAGGTTAAAAAAATGCCATCAATCAGTTTGACATTGGGGACAACACATAACCAGGAAGAGAAACAAAAACTGTAAGGCAATGGTGTCAAAACCAGAAGAGCACACCTGCCTGCCTGCCTGCCTGTGATGTATCTACATCTACACTCACTAAATGGACTGTGGTGTAGGTACAGGCATTTTTTCAACACACCAATTCCCATTCCTGGGAGGAAGTGTGGATAAGGTTGCTCTTCCACTTCTGTTAATTTACTTAAGGAGTCAGGATTCTTCTTTCCCTCTCTTATTTTTGCCTTTTCTTTTTCCTGTCTTATGCCACCTGCTTCATCCAATTTACTGCACCAGCAGACACAGGCTGTAAGTGTGGTGTGCTTGTGAGGTTTGTGTATAGCTTTCTTGTTAGGGAAAAACAAGAAATGAGGATTCTCGAGGGACATGGAAGGCAGTGGTGACAGTGAGGAGCCCAACCACTGGGTATCCCTGTGGTGAGGCTACAGCACAGACACAGCCATCCTCCACCACTGGCAGTCACCTCCAGCTGGAAAAAGCCTGAGAACAAGACAGGAAGGCTGGGGGGATGGAAAAGAGCAGACTGATGGTGGTAGAAAGTGAAGTTTCTGTTTTCAGGGTCAGATAATACAACTATCTGTATGATACAGCTCGACCTACATTTGGCACAGCAGTTCATTAAGCCATCCTTGCTAATGTCACAGACTTCACTCTCTGAAGTGATGTTGCCATGACCACTTCCCTTGATAATTTATTCCACGGTCCAGTTGTTTCTGCTGTTTTTCAAAATGGAACTGTAAATCAGTGCTAATACACAAAGATTTGTGCATGTTTATTCTGGATGGGAAATTTCTAACTGGGGTGGTGGGGCTTTTCTATTTCAATCAAAATTTCCTACAGTGAAACATGAATTAATTTTTGATAGCTAAGAAAATTTTACTGGATTCATTTCTGTGTGATAGATATAATTATGCATTTTTCTTTCTTTGTAAATGACTGACAAGTGCATTTATGGTTATTATGCAGAGCCCTCAATTGGTTTACCAATAATTATTTTTTATTTTGAAACAAGAGAATCAGGAGACATCTCTGTGATTTAATAACAGTGTCTACCTCATTTTAGACGTCTCTGGGAACAGCTGCTCACATAAGCTTACAGTTCAATGATATATATTTAAACGACTTACAGATAATGAAACCAACTCAAGAATTATTTTATATTGAACTATGCAACTAAGCCGAAAATCATATGTGTGTGTGCTCATGTGTGCACATACATGCCCATGGTTGCAATTTTACCCCTTTACTATCTGTCCTCCTCACATACCTGGATGAATCTGCTTGCAAGTAAATAAATATATAAACTCCATGTTTAAATTTTATCCTAGTTTGCTAGAAACCTAGGATTGAGAGTTACTATCGTGTTCAGACAGATAGACCTTGATAGGCAGACAGGGTAAACAACCCAAAACCTAATGTCTTTTAGAATTTTGGTGAGGCTGGAAAGAGGAATGACCCTCCTGAGACACTGAGTGCACCTTGCTCTCAGAGACACCAGGATGTGTCATGATCGTCTTTCATGAAACAATACCAATTTTTGGGCCTATGACTTCCATTTCAGATGTGTTCCAAAACTTTGTCCAGTTTTGGAGCAATTTTTTCTTGGTTCATTTGTTTCTATTTTCTTTTGTTCTAGTCTTGGGTCTTAGTGCAAAGATTTTTTTGTCTTCACATTGCTTTTGCCCTTATATATTTTATATATCTCCTTTCAATGTGAATTTGTTTAAGCAAAGAACTTAAGCTTTTTTTTTAGTCTCCATACAGAAAAAATTTCATTCTTTCTATCAGCTTAGGAAAGCTTTTTTTTTAGTCTCCATACAGAAAACATTTCATTCTTTCTATCAGCTTAGGAATTTTTTTGTATTCTTATGCAATTCTAACATCTTTCTTAACAGAATTATACATAAAATTAAGATCTTGGGAGGGTATTGTTACTTTCATGGCCTCAAGTCATCTTGTAATCAGCTAGAATTTCTTTGTTGCATTTCTGAATAGATCCAGTTGAGCTCCTGACATTAAAGAAATGCAGTTTTTATTTTCCAGAAACAGGAACTTACATTTCATCTTGATTGATTTCAGCTGAGAAACAAAGAATCTGGCTCAAAAATCATTGAGTACTTTGGTTTTCCCTGAGGTTTACAGTTAAGCAAGACTGTACACACCTGGAAGGATTTAGGAACCAATACATTAATTTTAGAGGGATATAAAAATTACATGAGTTTTAATTGCTTGCCTTATTTAGCTTTAATTTTGATTTATGATGGATTTATGATACTGAAACATCCACCTTTTTCTGTTACCTGAAAACAGATGCATGATGAGCAATCTGTCTGTGAACAATCTCTTTCAGTGTACTTACTGTCCTTGTTCCAAACATATTCCTATGCAAGCAGCCCTAGGTAATAAATTTCACTTATGTTTCATATTTGTCACTAAACAGAATGACACAAACATCTGGGAACATATACAATATGCACTGCTATTCCAAAGAAATATATTCTTGACACTCCACCTGTTCTCTAAGCAAACAATTCTTTCTTCAAAAAGAAGCATTTAACCCTGGTACATTTAATGTTCAAAGAGTGACTCTAAGATTTAACCATGATAAGCAAGGGGAAAGAGCTGTGCTGCAGTTAATGATATACCTCTCAACATCAATGACCACAGATAGAGAATTCATGGGGAAGGACAGAAAGTACAAGTTTCTGCTGAGTCTCAAATAGGAGTTATGTCCTAACGGAGAAATCAGAAGGAAAGTTGCTTTCATTTTTATATACTTGTTACTCCGACATAAACCATAAAATAAAAATCTTATAGTGAAGTATTCCATTCTAGACCTGTCTTCATTTTGGTACTGTGAAGATTTTGTTTGTTTGTTTGTTTGTTTCATAACTGTCATATTATTTTCCAATCACATCTGGGAAAAAACCCAATGTGTGTGATCTATTGTCCCCATTGTTACTAATAGTGAGAGTTTTCTATTGATTTTAATAGAATGGAAAAGAGATAGTTCAAACTGAAAGGGCAGACAGAAAGAAAACACAGTGTTTCTGTTACAGAAATGGGGTCCATGACTTTCATAAGACTCCATGACATCTAGGTAAGAACCCCACAGCTTATTACATTAAAGAGATAGTGAAAAATGGGTGAAGTCTGAAACACACCACAATCTTTGGAAGCAGCTGCTGCACAAAATTTCCTGAAACAATGGCATGAAATAGTATGCTGTGGAGCTCGGTCTCAGAGAAAGGAAAACAAGTGCAATCCAGGGATCCCGGGGAAATCTTGCCAAGCATAGATGTAAAGAAGGACTCTTACAAAGTCTCCATTGGGAAACTGATTATATCTTCATTAAAGTCAAAGTCTACCAGCTCAACTCTAATGATGGCCATTTAGGGGACACTTGTGTATTGTTAAGTGTTTTCCCATGTAAAAACCTAACCTTTAGGTTACACCTTATTGATAAACTTATTGTGATGCAACTTTGCTACAAAATGAATAAGCACTATCCAGAATGAAGCTGAAATATCATTATCAAAATTATTCTGAAATTCCTTCATCTTGCACAACAATAGACAGTTCTGTCTATCTGAAAGGAATGCTTACAACTTTAAGGCTTTTCATCTTTCCACCCTGCCAGATTTTCTATCAGGGCACATCAGCTGCAATTCTCCTAGGACCCACTGCTTGTCAATGTGAAAAAAAACAACAGAATGCAATCACACCAATCTAATTAAGGAACAGAAATAATTTACAGAAATGTTTGAATACAGAAGAGCTCAAATTTCAGGTAATTCCAGGGAAGTAGCCTAGAGAATTGTAGGAATAATCTCTTATTCTTCTTCCTCCCCTTTCCCCATAGCATCATAACCTCAAATAAACCCCAGACACCTAAGAAAATTTCATGTGCATTCGAGAAAATATTTGTAGTCACACCTAAATTGTTTAAGAGGGATCCACTGAAGTTTCTCATTCACTACACCAGTGAGGTCTCTTTCACAAAAGAAAACAAGTTCAGATTATCCTTCTATTTAAAAGCTAATTTCCAGACAAAGACACAAGAAGAAAAGTAAGCTATTTTCACTTTTCAAAAAACATTGAATAAATAATAAGGGTATCTGGTAAGACTATCTCGTTCAGATAATATAATTATAAATATTCTTTCCAAAGAAAGATCGATACATAAAGATAGGTATCACATGTTTAGATAAAGATGTACTCTTCACTGAATGTAATCTAAGATAACAAAGGCATATTTAGCATATTTTTTTTCTTAATCATCTCAAAACAGTGTGTCGCAGACCAGAAGAAAAGTGGTCTGGCTCAAAACAACCAGTTGGGAAAGCACTGGGAGGAACAGGTGGAGCTGTGCATAGGTGGCAGCGACTGCTCCCTCCCAGCCCCTTGAGCCTTAGCAGGGGACTGCAGGTCTGCACTGGAATGGCCTCAGTGACTACATGTTTGCTGAGTCCTGCACTTTGGCCATAACAATGTCATGCAGCGCTCCAGGCTGGGGAAAGAGCGGCTGGAGAAGCGGAAAGCAGAAAGGGGACA
>NW_008690694.1:135125-138763 GCF_000695815.1 Acanthisitta chloris | reverse complement strand
AGAGGCTGAGGGAGCTGGGGTTGGTTAGCCTGGAGAAGAGGAGGCTCAGGGGTGACCTTATCACCCTCTGCTACACCCTATAAGGAGGTTGTAGTCAAGTGGGGGTTGGTCTCCTCTCCCAGTCAACCAGTAGTAGGACAAGAGGGCACAGACTCAAGCTCTGCCAGGGGAGGTTTAGGTTGGATATTAGGAAGAGATTTTTTATGGAAAGAGTAATCAGGCATTGGAGTGGGCTGCCTGGGGAGGTGGTGGATTCACCATCCCCAGAGGTTTTCAAGATGAGACTGGATGTGGCACTTAGTGCCATGGTCCAGTAACAGTGGTAGGGTTGGACTCAATGATCTTTGAGGTCTCTTCCAACTCAGTTGATTCTATGTTTCATGGCTCTGATGTGAGCCCTGAAATGATGGCAGTGACCACATGGCCTTGCTGCAAGCCCCGAGATGGATGCCAAAGCTGCTAGATCTGCCTAAAGCACAGGTACAAGTGTGACCTCACAGTGGGATGGGCCCTGGGTGAAGGGAACAGGATAAAAGGACAGTGAAATGTGTGTCATGAGGTGTGCCCCACTGCCCTGGGTTGGAAGCTGATGAGACCACACCGGATCCACAGGTGGTGACTTATCTATTTCTCTTTCTCATCTATTTTTCTCTTTTTCTGTTTTTCTCTTTTTCTCTCTTCATTTCTCCTTTGGAACATGTTAAGTTACAAGCCCCACTGAGCAGTATCCCCTTAAGTACTCACTAAGTGCCATGATCAGTGCCAGCTAAGGGCTTTGTTTTCTCAAGGTGTGCCGAGTTAAAGTTTGCACGGAACGTTTGAATGTTGTGAAGTTTACTGATTTTCATTTTGCCACATGTCTTATTCCACACGGGTGACCAAAATTTATCGGTAAAAATTACTTGGTTTTGAACCTCCTGAGAACTGAGTTTTATTCTCCCACGCACTGCCCAGAGTCATTCAAAATTACTTTCCCCTCAACCTGTCTATAGCAGATTGGGGCATTACACAGTGAAACACCTGATAAAGAACCACATTTGTTACAGAAAAAGGATATTATATGCTGTAGATACAGTCATTAATCAAAATTTCTTGGTAATACTGGAGAAGTTGACTTGTTCTTAAAATATTCCTTGAATAAACATTTTATACTATTCCAAAGTAGGATTTCTTGATTTCTGAGTTACTTGTGTCCTGAATCTTGCTTGTACTCCAATAAGTCATCTGCTTGTCTCCATTTGCCTATATCTCTGCACCAGGGGCTGCAAAGCAATGCTGCCACTTCTACCTGGTAGCCACCAGCTCCCTAAGAGTCTCACAGGAACATCCAAAAATTCTGTTTATGCTATGTATACAGAGTTCATTTACCCACTAAGTTTGCAGCATACAATACAGCAAAGTCTATGGGTTCCAAGCATCTCTTTGATCCTCCCATTTCTACTGCACATTGCTACACATTTAGTTTCTACATGTTTAGTCTAGACTGAAGCTACCAAAACCAAAGATATTACTGAGAAACTCAGAGGAAGTCTTATCCTAATAACACACAACAGTACATTCCCTAGTCATTTTACAGGAGCTCTTGAAAAGACAATGAGTTTATTCCCACATAATTCTTTTTTACTGAGTTACAGTATTGTTTCTGTAATAGATTGAAGAAGTTGAGATGCATTAAGATTGCATGTATTTCTTAAAGTCGCACACAATCTGGCAGACTGGAAATTTCACCCACATTTTATGTGGGAACGTCTGAGTCATATCTCAGAGCTTAACAACAAGGTCCTCTTCTCTTCCATCTCTTGGAGATACACTGATGTAAGACCAGTTTGAAATCAGAATGATCCCTGTTTGAATTTTTTTTCTGATTTACTGTTCATTTCTACAGTATGCGTGGCATGATTTAAGAATAACAGGAGGCACTGATTGACACCAGTTTATTGGTTTTTATTCCAGAAAGCAACAGAGTAGATCAACAAGCAGAGACAAACTAGATGACACCAAAAGCAATTCTGCCAGTACAGATCATTCACCTTCTACCACTTCGCTTCTCATGAACATCAGTGCAGTTGTTGCTTCTGTCCGTAGTGACACCTGACCTGTACAAGACAACATGGTTATTCTACAGAGATTCTTGTGGAAGTGCACAGAAGAAAAGCTTGATTAAAACAGTAAGAAAGCATTTCAGTGAACAGTATGATTCTTGGAAGGAAGCCCTAAATATATATTTCTAAGTTCATGAGGTTTTTTTATTGTTTCTTTACAGTATTTCAAAAATACCTTGAAGCAGAAATCTTGTTTACTAGTGATGTAAGAACCCCTGTAGATGCTGACCTGCAAAACCAAACAAGTTTTATTACTTGTCCTGATAGCTTTGATTTACAGCTCTGGGGGAAGGTCACAGAATTCTGCTGACTTCTGCCAGCTGGATATCATGTCACCAGTTTTAGACAGTAGAAATGCTCAAAACAAAACTATCCTACTGGAAGAGGAAATTTTAACAATGTGTTTCATAGCCACCATTCACATCAAACAAGCTTGCTATTGTTTTAAAGGAACACAGATGCCACAGTAAAAAGAAACAGCAGCCATAGTCAAAAATATGGTAGCTGCCATATAAGAAATTTATGCCTTAAGGTTAAAACAGCTTCTCTTCTTCAGGGATCTTTCAGTCATTACAAGAAATCACTATGAACCAGGTTTTCTAAGAAAATAACTAGGAAATGAGCATTGCAAATTCAGGGGGGCCAATTTGCTCCTGAAACACGTATTTTCAGAAAGTGGCTGTTCTATTTGTGTCAACCCCTAATAATTTGTTACAATCCAATGCAATCATAAGTATACACTTATATACTGAAATTTGGTTTCATTAATTTTTTACATTTTTTTTCTTTTAGCTGCTTGTGTTCTGGCTGTCTTTGTAGGCTGTGGTTCCAGTAGCATTGCAGCACTGCTTCATTTTGAGAACATAGCTTACTGCTTAGGGAGTCAGATACGGTATCCTCACAAGAAAAAAATCTGCATTTCACAAATGTATTTTTTAATATATTCTACTTTTTGCTGTTATAGTTTATAGTACCATTGTCTTTGAGCTATCTGCATGTTTTATCTACCCCCAATAATAAGATTTTTAAGGTCTAATATTTATAGGTGCCTCTACATTTGCTGTGTATTCCAAAGTCTGTTACATGTCTGACATGCTAGTCATTTCACCTGAAATACTTAACACACATTATCTGTTTCAGATAACTGCATAAAATATAGACTTGAGAATTAGTAGATATTAAAAGAAAATAATCTACAATCCCTAACAATTATTAGAGGTTCCTCTTTATTCCAGTATAATCATGCACCATTTTTTTACACTAACTAGTAGTAACTGGTTACCAACTAACTTGTAGTTACTACAATTTATAAAATAAACTTGCTTGCAGGTTTGTCTTGGTCCAATTACCATTTACAAGTCACTGAAAGCATCCAGTTCCTTTTTCTCACAGTCCTCAGAATTCCTGGAATTTTTTCAAAAAGACTGAACATTACAAGGTCAGATTGCCAGGACTGTCGTGGTTTAACCCCAGCAGCAGCCAAGAACCACACAGCCTCTCACTCACTCCCCCACCAACGGGATGGGGGAGCGAATT
>NW_008690694.1:133324-135085 GCF_000695815.1 Acanthisitta chloris | reverse complement strand
TTTAATAGAGAAAGCAAGAGCTGCACACACAAGCAAAGCAAAACAAGGAATTAATTCACTGCTTCCCACAGACAGCAGGTGTTCAGCCATCTCCAGGAGAGCAGGGCCCATCACGCGTAACGGTTCCCTGGGAAGACAAACGCCATCACTCCAGATGTTCCCCCTTCCTCCTTCTTCCTCCCACCTTATATACTGACCATGATGTCCTATGGTATGGAATATCCCTTTGGTCAGTTTGGGTCACCTGTCCCAGCTGTGTCTCCTCCCAGTCTCCCATGCATCCCCAACTTCCTTGCCAGAGTGGCAGTACGGAAAGCAGCAAAGGCCTTGGCTCTGTGTGAGCTCTGCTCAGCCAAAACAAAAACATCTCTGCATTATCAACTCTGTGTTCTGCACAAAATCCAAACATAGCCCCATACTAGCCTCTGTGAAGAAACTCTACTTCAGCTCAAACCAGCACGAGGACCCACAAGTAGCACCAGGAATTACTACTCTGAGAACTGCAGAATGCACATACACCTTTTAAAAGAGGGAAATAGGGAAGTGAAATATGTACAAAGGGACTTCAGCCCTATTAGAGAGGAGGCTTCATAACACTTTTTTGAAATATGTACAAAGGGACTTCAGCCCCATTAGAGAGGGAGGCTTCATAACACTTTGCCAAGAATGGGACTCAATGATTCATTAACTGAAGGAAAACTTGATTAAAGTATTTTCTTCCTTCAGATAGATATAGATATAGACCTATGTACATTTCCACGGATAATTTCCATTGCAAAATAACTCCTGAAGACAATTACTTTAGAAGACAGTATATAACACTGACGTTACATTAGGACTTAATTGATGGATTCACCTTTGACATCCCCACTCATGCAAGTCCTCTTCTGAACTGCCTGCCTTCAAACCTGCCACAAAGAGGAAGTGACAAAGAGACTTTAGGCCATCTGTGCCTATCAGAGAGATGTTTAGTTCAGTTCTCTATAGTGGCATATGAAATCCTCAAAGGATTGATCCATAATTTTTATATTTATAAACAAAAGAGAGATTTAGAACCACAGTGATTAGGTAGTCTCAGTTATAGGATACAAAAGGACTGGTGAAGTGATGGCCATGAGCTTAGAGCTTAGTAGAACTGTGATAAGGCAGGACATTGAATTTGTAAAGAGCAAAAGTCATTAGTCCAAAGTCATTAGTGAAGAGTCAGAAGAGATGCAAATAGTCATATGTTGTGGCACTTTACAGCCTTGGAATACTGGGCTGGGGAAGGTGAGCACTGCTTAGCAACTGTTTTGGAGCACTGCCCTTGTGTTCAGGTGGATCTCACCACTCCTGGAGCACTATTGCTGAATAGAGGCTCACTGATCTTATCAGGTATGGCAATTTGCATTCAGATCTCACCAGGAAATTTGGTCTTGAAAATGGCTCTACTGTAATGTTGATTCTGCAAAGTGAGGCAGACATAATTTAAGGGATATTAACAGTAAGAGTACGTTTATTGTCCTAAAATTGAATCATTATCTCCAAGATTATACACTTGTATATTCTTTAATTAGACTATTATGCATTATGATTTCTGCTGGGATTCTGCCTTAGGTTATGGTATTAAATGGTAACCCAACATATGTGTTTTGACTGGCTGACAGCCACCATTTGTAGTTAATCTAGCAACAATAGTTTCTAATATTTCTGTGCTATAACCAGTAACTTTATTTATTAGAAGTAAAGTAATACCAACTGATACTATTAGACCTAATAATT